>NC_038248.2:38655412-38681462 GCF_000004515.6 Glycine max | reverse complement strand
TTTTTTGGCATTTTGTTTTTACCCGGCTGGGCCCTTTTACCAGGAGGTAAAAAAAAGGGGCCCTTTACAAGGGGGTTGTGGGTTAGAATTTTCCCCAAAGTTAAAAGTTTTTCCGGGGAGGGCAAGAATTTTTTTTTTTTTTTTTTTTTTGGGCCCAAGAACCCCCCCCCAAAATTTTTGGAAAAAGGCAAAAATTTAGGGGGGGGTTTTTTCCCCCCCCCCACGGAATTTTTTACTGTTTCCCCCCCCCCCCCCCCCCCCCCCCCCGACAAAAAAAAATAAGGCCATGAGATGAAAACCACAGAGAAGCGAGAAAAACAACTTGATCCCAAATGAACTCAAGAGACAAAAAAGGACAATTAATCATGTGGTATTAGTCATGATCAATCATAAATTACAAAGTGTATTTTATCCATATTCAGATTTAGTACTCTCATAAGTTACTTATGTAACTGAGAAATCAAGCACTTAATAGTTTAATAAGCAGTACATATGCTGCGTTATTTATTACAGAAAAAACAAAATGGAAATCTTGATATAATGAGTGTTTCACTTAACTATTCGATGATCTAACTCATTGAGCGCTTCTAATTCATGCAGATAATATAAGAATCAGGAATATATCCACACAACTAGGGACAATCATAGTAACGTTTACATTCAAATTCATATTTATGATGTGTCATTTCTGTACAATAATTTTCCATAAGTGAAATTGCCTTCATTAAAACTGATACTTGACATCACTGAATTTGAAATACATAACAAGCAAAAGATACACTATCCTAAAAGCTATAAACTTTCTTCCCTTCGATAAAATACCCACATCAAAACCATTGTTGGCAACTTAGTAAAGGTCAGCATCCATCACTTACTCTCTTGTATGATTTTCAATTATCTAAAATCACAAGCTATGCCCCAAATGAACAATTCCAGTTTATTTACTTAACAAGCTGTGTGTGTATATACCGGACATTCTTAAATCACCAAAAGCATTCACAAAACCTCAAACTCACATGCATTGCTCATAAAAGACCAACACCAATTTTCATCAACCAAATACTTCTTATACACCAATGAACAAAGACACCCATATTAAAATTGAAAAAAAAATACATATTAAACCAAAAAAAAGGGAAAAAAATTACCTTGATCTTAAATCGAGTAACGGGAACATCGGTGCATTCGGGGCGGATTTCATAGAAAGAATCAGCTGGAACTCCCGGATCTCTCCACATCCCAATTAACCAAACAAAAGGGAAACAAAAACAACTAAAAAGCAATGATTTGTGGTATCAACAATCCTTAGCAGAATGCAGGGGCTGGACCCTTTGGGAAGATCAAGCAAACCCAGAAACAAAAACTTATCAAGTGAAGAATTCAAGGAGGATACAACTCCAAAAAGCTACACAGAACAAAAAAAAATAACGGTTTTTTTTGGATATTATTGTATTAAGCTAAAAGTTAGAATGTTATGGCATTGTGGAGGTGGTTGGGTTGGTAGTGGCGATGATGATGGTGTGAGAGGAACATGAACCCTGTCAAAAGGGTGGAATAGGAATTAGGAACAGAAGAAGATTCCCAAATTTTCATTACCCTTTCCCACACTCCCCGTTTAATGCGTAATAAGTTTACGAAAGATAATGTTTCATTTTGTTATTTTTCATTCTTTTTTATTTTATTTTACCGTTAAATTTTGTGTTTGGTTTTGTTCTTTTGCATGTTTGTTGTCAGAGAAACGTTATATAACTTACATTTCCATCTATAAAATAAAATAAACAACATATATATATGGTAGGAATAAATATATTTAATGGCTTGAAAAAAATAAAAGAATAAATAATTAATATATAAAAGGATTTTATATTATTATTTTTTTACAAATCGTTTTGTATGATAAATTTGTGAATATTGTAATTTTTTATACTAAAGTGATAAAATTAAACTCAAAATAAAAGAGATTTATTAACATATACTTATTTATTTTTTAAAAATAGTATTTTAACATATTATAATTTTAATTTTATTAAAATGTGTCATAAAAATATTTGGGTATTTAAATATTCTCTACAGATGTTTGTTAATTTTTTTTAAAATAAAAAAAAATATTTAAAAAATTTATATTTTCATTTTAAAAAAATTCAAAGTGTGATTTATTAAAAAAATAATAAAATGAGCACATGTACACTAGCAAATCTCAATAGAAAAAATATACTAGTATTTCTTTATTTAATAAATAGAAAAGACTAATAAAAGAATACTATAGCAAAATTTAGATTTTTTAGATGGTATTTGTTATTTTCCAAATGAGAATCTCCTACCGAAAGATACACTTTTTGGTTACTTTATCGTTATGTAACTATGCAATTGCAACTTGGAATTGGTAATTTTTAGGGGTAAATAAAGTGAGGTGCCTTGGGCTGCATTAGGCACCAAATGGTCAAACATGGAAAGCTGGTGTAGAACCGTGAGACTTGGTCTTGAGCAGAGTCTGCTGACCAAGCTTTAACGTGGAACACAAAGAACAGCCAATGATAAATAAGCTGTATATTTTTATGTGGGTGATTTTTCCTTGTAATAAGGTAGTTTAGATATGAGATATCCTACTCAGAACACAATCAACAAATGCTTTTATCTGAAAATGAAATTAGTTACTGAACAATTAAATAAAATTTTTAACTAATAAAAAAATTTAAAAACTAATTAAAATATAATGTCGAACATATAATCTATTCCATTACTCCTATACTCCACAAATGGGCAAACATGTCATGGTTTATATCTTAAAAAGAAACTGAAAAGCATGAAAATTGATCAAAAGCTACTTCAATTCAGTATAGGTATGGTTTGGTTAGGCAACAAACTCTGATTTATTTGTCTCCATTTTTACTGAGTGATCATGACTCTAGATAGATCCATCCAGAGGCGAAAAATAGCTAAGACAAAGATGAAATTTATTCTAATTTAATAAACAAAGATACTTCCATGAGTTCCACGACATCTTGCTGTTAAGTTCCTTTTCCGTTGCATGTATTTTACCTTGTAAAGTTGAAAGCAGAGGTAACTTTAGATTTTGATTTGGATTTTAATATGTTGAACTAGAGATGGTTATTAAATCCAAAAAAAAAAATTGTTATTTTAAAAGGTTACTTTTGATGATACTGAATTACTGATGGTGTGGAAAATAAGTGGTTCTCCTAAGAACAAAAGTAGTAAGGCCATGAACGTGAAAGGTGAAACCACATATCAACATATGACAAGTTATTGACAAAACTTTAGAAAGGACTGATCTGTTAGACGTTTAAAAATTATAAGATCAAAATTAGAAAGAAAAAAGAAACCAGAGGACTAAATTAAAATAATGAACAATGTTAGAGGCCCAAAGTATTAATTTTGCTAAAAATGTAATATATTTTGACACTTTTTTTGCGCAAAGTATTAATTTTGATATTGAAATAAGATGATCTCAGCTTTTCTTGAGTTTTTATGTGCAAAAGAAATAAGATGTCTATAAGCAAAGAATAAACCGACGCACGTTCATGTGTGAAAGATTCAAAGAAATTACTCTTAACATGGAATGAGAACTTATGCCTTGCTCCAGGATCAAAGTAACCCAAAGAGAGGAGAGAATAAGAAAAAGTTTCAAAAGCTTCTCTGCCACAGTTTGTAAAGTTTCCATGCATCTGGTGCCTACATAAACCCATGATGATCTAGTTTATTGCATCACTCTCTGTCTTCAACCATTTCCAGCATTTGGTTGCAATACTCTCTTGTCCTTTCTTAGTTCAACATTGATATTCCTCTCCAATGGCTACCATCATTTTGAGGTCTAATGAAGTGGTTCATGCCTTGGGCTTGTTTTGCATCTTGCTGTTGGTGCACAAGGGTGATGCCTATGAATTTGTAGTTGGAGGGCAAAAGGGTTGGAGTATCCCAAGTGACCCCAATTCCAACCCTTACAGTCAATGGGCACAAAAGAGCCGATTTCAAGTAGGAGACTCCCTAGGTAAGTTGTTATTCAACCCCAACCCAAGTTACCAACCGTATGCTGTCCTTATTAATTGGTTTTAACTTTTATCCATGGAAGGAGAAAAAAAGTGAGACCATTCTATTTTTTTTTGTTAATATGGGACTATTTTAACTTGGTCTAAATTGAATTACATTTTTTAAGGTGGAATTAATTATGAGCAACAGTTTTTGGACACTTAAGTTTTTCAAACACCTAATTAACATTTATCATTTTTCTTTTCTTATTATATCATATCATTTATCATGTCTATATTTTTCTCTTTTTTATCTCTCTCATCTTAGATGTTAAATAGATTTTTGGGTGTCCAAAAATTATTTTGTTTATTATTTCTCACAATATGTAGTTTTATCATGTATCGTTGATCAGATATTAATTATACTTTTCTAAGTCAGAAGAAACCATTTTTTTCTCCTTTTTCTTTTATGGATACAAGATCTTTCGACCTTGTTTAGTCGGAAGTTTTAAGAAATTTTGGACCATAGGGCTACTAATCCAAAGGATAGAAACAGGGTGTTGTACCTAACACTTTCCAACACTAGAATGTTAAAACTTTGTAGCAAGTAAAATGACACAATCAATCATTTCAATAAAAAATCCCCAGTTCATTATTAAAAAAAGGTGGAGTTATATTTCAATTTACCTCTCATGCCAATTGCAGTGTTCAATTACCCATCTGGCCAAGACTCAGTGATCCAAGTAAGTAGCCAAGACTATGCAAGTTGCAACACTGATGCATACAGTCAAAAATTCTCAGACGGCCACACAGTCATCAATCTCAACCAATCAGGGCCTCACTTCTTCATCAGTGGAAACAAAAACAGCTGTCTCAAAAATGAGAAGCTGGTGGTGATTGTGCTGGCAGACAGGAACAACAAAAACACAAACCAAACAAGCCCTCCCTCTCCTAATTGTCCTTCTCCTTCTCCTTCTCCTTCACTTTCAACACAGTCATTGGCTCCTTCACCAGCACCTTCTCAGCAAGTGGCTCCACCTCCACTTTCTCCAGTGGCAGCTCCTCCTCAGCAAGAGGCTCCTTCTCCACCATCTCCAGCCACAAATAACCCCACTCCAGCTCCTGTTAGTGATCAACCTTCTCCTCCTTCTCCTCCTCATAATGCTGCTTCTTCAATCTTGGTCAACTTTGCTTGTTCTGTTGGAGCGTTCATTGCTTCAGTTCTGGTTTTTTCTTTCTGAGTGGAGTGTATGTGATATGAGTGGTTCAGTATAATTTTTTAATTTTTTTCCACATTTTTCTTAATTTTTTATGGATTCTTATACTTTGAGTTCAGTATTATTAAACTGGCCTTTTGGTCCAAAGTTGGGATGCTATTTGATATTTGTTTGTGAAAACTGAGAAATAAGCTGACAATATATGTACCCTTTTGTGTGCTTCTTACTTGATGATTGTAATTTGTAAGAATATATTCTATACGTTGAACTTTAAATAAATAAAACCATTTTTAATTGTAATAGAGTCAGTAAATATGCCAGATTAAGGTACTTAATTTTGCTCCCTACGTACTGAAGCATAAGTTAACATGCTGACGAGTGTGAATTTTGATGTCATGTTCGCCACTTTTTCATTCTCCATCTGACGTGCTCTCCTCTCACCTCTTATGCATGTAACCAAGTTTATATGATGTATTCATGGAGTCAAAAGCAAGAGAGAAAAAAATCATTGATCATCCTATATCACAGCAACATTTGTTTTCAACCATAACCAGGTACAAAAAATTAGTGGAGGCAAAAACAAGATGCATTTATGGAGTTCCCGATCCATGTAATGATCATTTTACTGAATCAAAAACTAAAAAAATTATATTTTTGTGATTTATGATGGATATATAGATAACAATCTGCCAAAAGACCTCCTCGCTAAGCGGATCTAGCGAAATCAAAAGTCCTATGCTATAATAAATTGTCAATTACTTATCAAAAATTTTTGCCAAGCTCAACTTTTTTCATTAGTCTAATAGTGTTGTGAAAAATCGCGTCCATAATTCCAGCAACCTGAAACCACAGAGAAGAGTCGTGAACCATACAAATAGAGGATACTGGACCACAATATCTGAGATACAAACCGTGAAAATGCCACCAATAATAGCACAGACATTTGTGATAAAGTGAGAAAAGGACTTCTGGTTTTCCGTTATTAAGACCTGCTCACAAAAATAAACATGTAAACCGACCAAAAATTAAAAAGGAAAGCGGAAACTTATTCAAATCTACAATCTCCATAAGCAGACCTGCATGGGGGAGAGCTCAAGATGAAACTTAGCAACGGGAATGTGTAAACTCTGTGCCACACTGCTGTGCGCTGTGTACTCATACTCCTCAACTAATTTATATTCCTTTCTAGTTATCACCTCTGTTTTAACTATCTGAAGGTAATGCTCAATCTGCAGCCACAGATATCAGATAAATGTGTAAATAAATCTCCAAGCATCAGAGATGCTCGTCTTTCTGTAGTTATCAACATCCATAAAGAATGAAATAACCATGATTAAAGTCATTAAAAGATAAGATTCTATTAGAAGTCATGTTATCTCAGAGATACTAACACCTAATAAAGGAACTTCTAAATGGTTTTATTGCCTCAACCTCCATGTTGCTTTTTTTTTTTTCATTTGTTATCCTGTTGGCTGCTTCAAACAGAGATTACAGAAGCATACAAGATAATATAACCCAAATCTATTTAGGTTCAACAAGTTCACACATTTTAAATGGTAAAACTAACAGTTTTAAGAAGGTTGAAGATTTAAGGAGGTCTTCACTCTCTGGTGATGTAACTTCACCATGCATAGGGAGAGGGAGAGCACAGCTTTTATTGATTTCTGTATTGTTTATCATAGAAGTCTAGAAGCATTCTGTAATGTATCAAAATTATTTTCCAGATTATGAAAAAAAAATGAATGAAGGAGCAGCAGGAAGGCCCCACTTTATCCTACAATCGAGCTGGAATGTGGTTTATAAAGGACAAAAAGGTATTATAGTCTCAAAAATGAATAGAACTTCATCAGCCCTGGGCATTCTTGCTATCTATTGCATCTTACTCTAGCAGATGCAGGTCAATATAACTTGTCCTTTAATAATCAAACATGCTGAGCCAACCATAAAAAGTCACATTCTCAAATAAAAAAGTTACTAAGTTAGAGGTTTTTATGTTAAACATTAACTTACAGTAACATTTGCTCCTAAATCATGTGTATTGATAAATGATCGACCATTCAGCCTGTCATGGCTGCTACCAACGTAAGGTATCAAGCGCTTCACATCACTCATGACCCTAAGTGATACTTTCCTTCCAAAAGATAAATGGTTTATGACATGTGACATGTTCATTTGAGAAGCATCAAAGGAATGGGCATTGGATCTAGCTGAGATGATCAAGTTTCCAGGAACCTACAGAGAGCAAAATAGCTTAAATTTCAGCATAATATGAGGTCATATCCCCTATTCAATTTATTTCTGTTATTTTGATATCAACAACTAAAGCTTCTATTAAAAGCAAAAGACATTTAAAAACAAGGTAGGAACCAAACATATCAGTTATTTCCAGAGCAACGTGAATCTTAGTTCATCCTCACACTGAAAACAAGAAAGCACTTGAGTTTTTTCTACATTACAGTAGAAGGTTAATTTTACCCATACAGGAGTATACCTTCTTGACACGCACATATCCATCAATTCTACATCCCCCTGTTGATGGTGCTGGTCTTTTTGTATTTGTCGCAACATTGGATTTATCTTCCAAAGGTAACTTCTGAGATTCTGAAGGGAGAGATGCCACTAAATTCTCCATTGTCTGCAGTGGGTATACTTCATATCAGGCATGTTTCACTCTAATGGTAACGTGATGTTCAATTACATTTAAAAGCATTGAGTAGACTCTTTTATGTTAAACTTGATTCAAATAAGGCTAATTTAAATTAAATATAATGTGCACCTTGACTAGGCTATCTGTGTCACGATCTCCATAATAGGACTCATGATCATGATGTCCATGGTCACTTCTGAAATAGGAAAAAGATGACTAGATATGATCAGAAATCCAAAACTTTAAAAACCCAATCACAGACCAAAGAGGTTCAATATTCTGGATGTACATAAGCAATAGCTATCTAGATATTATCATGTAGATTTCATTGAATTGACATTGCCTACAGATATAATGATTTGCTGCTGCAATGTCCAAGGAGGAAAAGTATCGGCAGCAGCTCCAAGTTATCTTTCATTACTACTGCATAGGACATCTCACATGAAAAATTCCTATATGATCGTCCTTTGAAAATTAAGCTGATATACCTATTCCAATACTAGCATCTTACATCCTCCCAATCTTCTGTCATTACTATTGGCCTTTGATCAGTATTCCCATTCTAGACAAGATTTGAGGACCATTCCCATGATTTTTAGAAGGGAAAAAGAAATATATGATTCACATGGAAAAATGTAATATAATTATGCAAATAAACAAGCATGCAATACCTAAAAAATGGTAGGCAGACAAGTATTATTCCAAAAAAAAAGTAAAAAAAGATCTTGTATTATTACCTAACGTCACTTCCTTTACGAAAGATACGAATTGAAGGATACCCTTGTATATGATGGCTGGATATTGAGAAGAATAGAAAAAAAAACACAAGAAAAAGGTAACAAAGTTAGCAAAGATGACAAAAGGAAATATCAAATTACAATGAAGAACGTGTACTTTCAATCAAGCTAATTTAATATGGTTACAGCTCATCTCCATCTTCATAGTAAGCCAAGCATATATCTGTAAACCTATATCATAAATTTGTTTGTAATAATCCATGATCTTGGCATGATTCTAACCTCCTGGATGTAATTCCTGTAAGCAATGACAGAATACATTATATAATATTACAAAAGAATGTATATCTTTGTTAGAATATATAAAAATATCCAATGTTATCCTGAATCCTGATCATATCTTAGATTATCCTTTATAAGGTTTCCTATTTAGTAGGATTATGATTAGTATAAATAAGGGTCAGATTATTATCCAGACTCTTTTCTCTCTATCTCCTCTCTCTATATTGTGGTTGGTAGATACAAAATGTATCTCATTTCAATTAATGTTTAATATTTAATACATTTCAAATACTCCGATTGTTTTCTTTTTCCATCCATTTTGAAAAATCTATACTACTGCCTTAATTGCCCCTAAGTAATAACTAATAAGTGACATGTGAGACCAATTGATGAAAGCACTTCGTCCACATTCACAAAAATCAAACTCTAGGAGAACAAATGCTCAGTGACAAGGAACTTATCCCCTGTTTTCTTTCCAATATTTTTTCCACCGAAATGTTTAACTCTAGTCATTTTTTTCCACCAACCCATCAGCCTGATTGCATTTATAACTATCTTATCTCTGTACTTTCATCCAAGGTAAAAACTTTCAACAAGGTCCATATATGACTCAGTAAAATTGTAAAGGATAGAAAAAATTAAATTGTATATAAATAAATACAACAGAAAGATCAAGGAGATAACTAAATCAGCTACAAGTAAGAAATTGAATTCTTAGAAAAGGGGTACCTCCGGCACAAGTCTCCGTCTTCAGTGCAATCTACCCTCCCCAAAATAATACGACCATCCATTTCTGGATCATATCTACATAAAAATGCAATTGTACAAATTAGACATCAAATTAGTAAACTGATGCTAAGATAATTACCAATTAAACAAAGGAGATGACACAGTAAACTTTCTAAAGTATAATTTCTAGGAATGAGACAAACACGGTAAAAATTAAAGTACCTCTCTTTAATAATTTTAGCTGTCTTCTCCCATGATGGTTTCTGAAAGGAAAAGAGATGGAAGTGTCACATAAAAACCTTCAAAATTAAACAGAAGAACTTCTACATGATTAAGTAATTCATCAATCATCTTATATGGAAGATGATATACACTATGTAGCACTTACACACTTTGATTGCCATATCATTTAAAAGCTTCTGCAACATGAAGTGGCATTAGTCACTATTAAAGTGTATTTGTTGATGAGGTTGCATTGATCTAAGCATTCAAATTAGCCTTTACCCCTACTGCATTGTTTCTACCTAAGGGAACATTTGTTTCTTAAGGAATAAAATTTTTTGATAATAGAAACAGAAAAGTAAATGCATTTAGACAACAATATAGACACCAGGAACACCTTATTTGTTGAAGTGATGAGGAAACAAGAAATGAAGATAAAATAATTACCAAGCGTTGACTCCAGTAACACCAAGGAGCATAAAAATTAACAACTGTAATCAGAAACCTGCAAAAAGGTTATCCAAAATGGGGTTAATGATACAAAAAAATAAATAACTCAAACTCAAAAAAACAACAAATGAATGAATTACATGACTAACCCACTTACTGATGAGCATATTTATCAAAATTTTGTGTTGTGAGTACAACAGAACCTTCAACAGATTCTTCATTTACTTCATTATCATGCTTAATGCTGTTAGCAGCTGGTTCTGAATGGAATTCAGCACCAGTAGGTCTTAAATTTGAATCAATAGAAAACTTGCGAACTGTTTTTGTTAGATTCAGCCTGTTCTGAAAACAAGAGGTCACAAATGAAGGACAAGGATGAAATATCAACAAACCAAAGACAATAATGTATTATAGCACAGGAAATAATATAATTTATAAAAAGATGGATTTCACTTAGAACATAAAGAATAGTGCCAAAAGAAGCGCCAAATCTATGTCAAGTACTTTTTATATTTCAGTGCCCTGGCTTCACACTTCAGGGGCAAATATGGCATATAAAATTTTGAAAGTCTATTAATGAATAAACATTCTGAAGGTTAAGGTTATCTTTACAAATTAACACTGAAATTTCTAGAAGAACCAATAAACAACATTTTCTAGTGGTTAATTACAGGTTGCTTAGGTATGAGTTCACAAAATTATAAAAAAACACCTTCGATGAATAGTATCCTCATTTTTAGCTAATACTTTGCTATTCAATCTTGATGAATATTTCCATTGATACAAGGGTTTACAGCTAACATTTTATGGCCTTATTACATTAACCAAATGGAAATATTAAATGAATGGAGATATTAATTTTTTTGCTGTCTTATAGATAGTTTAACTACACTATGGTCAACTTGGAATATGACACATTTAACTAATTAAAAACCAAAGCAAGCAAAATTTCTTAAAACCAGAAGCATAAATCATTTTTGCAAGAGATGATCAAATGGGATAATAGAAACTTACTGTGCCCAGCACATCACTCACATCAACTGCTGCAAACTCACAGGAGAGGGCAGGAAAACTACAATATAAATTGGAGCCATCAGCAGGAAACAATTAATAAAGAAAAGGAGAGTTCATAAATAGCCATGATATTAAATGAACATGGAATAATATCGTAAATAGCTATAGCTATATGAATTGAACAAGGAATATAAACTGAGAGAAAAATCATGATACATAAAAAACAAATTTATCAGCATGGCAATCCTTTATTTCATGTCAATTTCACGAACCATCACAATGTATCAATATATATATATATATATATATATACATATATATATGGATTTCCAGTTCTCCAACATCCCATCCCATCCCAGTTTGACAAGGAGCTTGAAAGGAAGAAAGAAGTGCATTCTATGACATCATTGATACAGAAACAGAAAAGTTTTAACCTCTTCCTTGAAGGGAATAATCTATGTCAAATTACAAACCATTTTCTTCAACAAATTAACCAATATTTTGATGAACAAGTTACCAAACCCCCAAAAAATACCCTTTGTAGATTCTCTAATGGAGAGTTGCACATTCTTGATAACAAGTGACGGTACAAATATTATGCAGCCCAAGTTCTATGCTGTATACAAAGCCCAGGTGGAGAAAACCATGCAGCTACCAATAATTTGCATATACAAAGATATCAAATGCCTATTTAGCCTTCTACCTGATATTGAAATCTATACGTAAGTAGTCCCCATCAGAACTCTTGTCAACAATCACTTGTGTAGAGGTGCTGACAGACAGATAACTGTTAAGCTCCTGCACCACAGTTGCATGATATAAATCAATATGAATTTTGATAACCAAATCAAAGATAAAATTTGACAAAACCAAATTGATGCATGGGACCTAATATCAATCCAGAACACATACATAAAGGCTTCACATGTCATAAAGATAAATATTAGTGGTAAAAGCTACAGACCATTCCAAATAAAAATATCATGGCGAGAGCTGCTACTATGGATAGCCCTGCTCCAGATAATGATGCCTCAGTTAAATCTCTTGGGATTTTTCTGTAGACGGAAGAAACAGGTAAACCCATATCTATTAGCAAAAAGATAACGTCACATGCATTCACAAATCCACTCCTATATATTTTGAGTCCTTATATTTGAGTGACTTAATTTCTTATTCCACTCTCCCTCAGAATAACATATCCCATTCTTGCCTGTTTGGTTTCAGAAAACATTTTTCTTTCATTTCTTGTTTTAAGTTTTCACAAATAATTACAAAAATATCATTTTGTTTTCACTTTATTTCTTGTTGCCAAAAATTTACATAAAAAGTTATTATTAAGAGAGAGGTATGTTTTTGCCTTCATTTTTGCATATAGACACTGATTAAATAATAAATACCGCATCATTGCTCTCTTATGCTGCACATTTCTCTCAAATCATTCTCCACAGAACATAAAAATAAATACAAAACCATTTAAACCAATCGCAATGTTTTAAAAAACAACCCACGATAGTGTTTTCAGCTGCAACTTCAAGGTCTCTGGAGTGTCCAACCGTAATATAGCCGCAATTATTCGCAATTTCCCACAATATCAAGGAACTCGAGGAAAAACCGTAACTGCGATCATTTTTAAAAACCTTGATCAAATGCATAACAACAGCAAAGCGAATTGAATTGCAGCTACACCAAAACAAAACACACAGTCACAGGCTACGAAAGCCATGATATAGGAATGACTAAGCGAATAACAGAGACAATAATTATTTTCATCGGTAGCAATCGCTGACAAAACATTTGTGATCAAATTGACGGAAGCACCGGCATTGCAACTGAAGATTCGAACGCGAACATACAATTCGGTGCGTTCGCATTGATAGATAGAATAGAAAAAGCTGATCAAGAAACGCGAAATGCTCGAATTTGGAAGGAAAAAGAAAATATAGAAACACGTGATGAGAGGGAGATCCTAACCTGTAAAAATCGACGGATTTGATTTTGCTTGAGGAAATCATGGTTGCGAGAAAGTGGACTGAATTTCACAGGAAAAAATGGAAAATGAAAGGAGAATTTTGAGAAAGCTTAAAACCCAAGGGCTTGAGATTTGAGAAATGAGATTGTAACAATGGTAATAGATCGATCCAAGGAGGAGAAGGAGAAGGAGTTTTTCTTCAACTGTTAGCTTTTCCGTTGTGAGTTTTTCGTTCCATACTAACTAAAAATCCGCGCTCGCTCTGGTGTCACTCTCACTCTATTATGCGCCAAAATTATTATTATTATTATTATTTTTTATTTTTGATATCTCTGTATCTGTAGAGTCACTTTTGTCTAAAAAAAAACACAAGAAAATAAACAATAAGAAATTAAAATGTATGTCGTATAGTTTAAGGGTTGCAATATTTTTTTTCTTCGAAGGGTTGCAATAAAAAAATTATTAAACCCTAAAATAAACAATAAGAAAATTAAAATATATTATTTAACCCTTAAATTTTTTTGAACTGCCAAAAAAAATTATTCATAAAAGCCATTTGAGGAGTAAAAGTAGTAATGTATTCATACTTTATATACAAAATTTACATATATATTCTAACTTAATTTATAGTAAGAGAAATTTTTTAGAAAAATATAGTATTTGATTTGTTAAAATATTTCTAAGGATGTTGGAATGCATTAAAAGGTAATATATTTCCTCTGAAAAAATTGAAAATATATTAATAATTACACACATCTATATACACTTAAAAAAAAAAGAGTTGAACAATATTTGATATCGAACAATATCCTATTTAGCTATGGGCAAATTCTCTTTTAATCTAACATATGAGTGGCAACAGAAAAATCAAGAGAAAAATCAGAGAATTTCAAGGAGAGTAGCAACAGAAAAAGCTAGATCTGATAAATCAAATGTGGATGATGAACTACATTCAAAGTTCAAACCAGGGCTGCAAGACAAAGAGATGCCCTTCAACATAATAAAAGAATCCTACGAAAGATGCCATTCAAAGTTAAAAGAATCCTAATAAAATTAAAGATGCCCCTCAAGAAGGATTGCCATCACTAAAGGAAAACTAACTCCTAATTGGAAAGCCATATATTGTGTGGTTAGAAAGGTCTGGAAAGAGGTGTATAGACTTGAGAGTTGAGACACTTCAAAACAAGGAAGTTTCAAGGTACTGCAATGCAACTTTATGATAATGTTAATTGAAATATGGAGCATAAATCAATGACACTTAGTACACACATTATTTTTGTATTGTTACACTTTGCGTTCTCATAATGGCTTGGATGTTAAAGTCTCTTTGTAGATACCTCCTTTCTTCCACTGTCATCTTGGACCAACACTGATCAAACTCTTCTCTTCATGACTATAGCAAAATTGAGTGGGACTCGGCCATCCTTGGAGGCCTAATGCATGGCATATCTTGATCACAATCTATATATAGCTAATGCCTAATGACATATACTTCATAACACTTCATCTAATTTATTTATTTTTTCTTCGATTTAGATATATGAGATGAAAGCATTTTTTATAATTTCATTCCATCATAAAATTATTCTTACAATGAAGTAGCTAATAACTTATATGGTTGTATTCCATTCCATTTCGTTCTATTCTATTTCATTTCCCTTACCATTACAAACTATTTGAAAATGCATATGCTTTATTACAAGTACAAATATTTCATTGAAATGTACCTAAACTTTATTCAAGATAAAGTACATTTTCATTTTTTAAACAGAAAACATAGTTTTTTTTTTATAGTGTATTTGTTTGACATATATTATTGGAAATATAGATATGGGTATACTACACAATCATGTTTTTAGGTTTGAAAAAAGATAGCTACCCAAAATATATTCTTAGGCTTATTTTATAAGATCATTCCTACTAAATCATATCCACGGTCATAAGATCATTCCTACTAAATCATATCCACGGTCATAGAAAGGTAGATCAGTATATATAATTTCTTGGAAACAAAAATATGATGATTTATTGATTTTATGTGTATACTCCAATATCTGTAATAAATTGGTTCATTTATAAGACTGTAAATAGAAACATTAATTCTAATATAATGTTAAAAATAAAATTGTAAATCAAAAAAGAGCATGATAAATTTCTAATAATATCATTCAAATTACGAAATGGGCTAATTATTTTGAGAGTTCACCCAAATTTTGGATAATTTGAATGTGCACATGGTCATTACTTCCTGCACCCATTTTTGGCTTCTTGCATCCCCATAATTTTAATATCCCCATTTTACCCTTCATCCGCATAAGTTTTCCACAATTTTTTGAGGTAGGTTGCATTCAATTACTTCATCTCCGTCCTTCTTATGTCTAGACAATGCATACGAAGTTAATGTTTCAAGTAATTTCTAATTTTTTTCATTCACTTATAGTTTTGCATGGGCAATTTCGTAAGTTAATTTTATTTATACAGAGTTAGTAATCCAAAATAAAAATTGTATTTCAGATTACTCAATTTAAAATTAGACTTACTTAATTATTGATTATCAAATCTATAACAATTCTAACAAGGTTTCAAGTTGAGTAATCTAGAATTTTGATTTCCAGATTACTCAATGAAACCCTGTTAAAATCATTACGAATTTGGTAATCTAAAATTAGGTTACCTGGTTACCTATCTATTAAGGCTTACATTCTTCGAATTCTAATCATAAACGAAAAAGTCATTGAAAAAGAAAATAGTCGAAGCAAAACTTATTGTGACTAGTACAAAGACTCGAGAACCTACTTGTTGCTGCCTCCAATGGTTGCAAGGCGTTGCCACACAAAGAAGCAAGAACCTGCTTCCAAGCTGCGACAACATGAGGGAAAGGAAAAGGGTGAAAGGTTGAGGCACAAGGGAAAGGGAACGGGTGCTAAGGTTCAAAACAATGGAAAGGGAAATGGGTGTTGGGGTTCGACAAAAGGATTCAGGGGTGTTTGGTGAGTGTAATGGACAATGAAGGACATGTTTGTTCATTTACTTTCTTTAAAGTTTCCTATGAGTTCAAGGAAGCAAAATATGAGGTGCAGGAGGCAATTGGCCCTACTCGTACATCGAATTTCTATTCCACTTCAACTGAAATTAATAAATGGGCTAATAATTCCAGTTAAACAAGTTCACTTGGGCTGCTACCATAGTATATATGGAAATAATATTTATGCATTTGTCTAATCAAACTATCACCGGGTTAATGTCAAAATAAGAAATTACTAAAATGATTAAAAATATCAACAAGAGATTAATGTATAAATAAAAAATTTCATAGAAATTTTAGATTTTTCATGAAAATAAGAAAATATTTTATATATTGTTAAAAGTTATCTAATATCCTTATACATTAATTTATGGGGGATATGATTTTCAAGAATAAGAACAAACTACAAAGTACAAGCATAATGTCCAGCCGTTAACTGGGAGTGAAAAAAAGTTGTATTTGATATTTTAAGGATTTATATATTTTATTTCTAGCAAAATAACGTCAAGCGCATCTGGTGTAGTGGTATCATAGTACCCTCCCACGGTACTGACCGGGGTTCGATTCCCCGGATGCGCAAGTTACCAAATTTTATTTTAAAATATTATTATTATTATTATTATTTTAATAAAAAAAAAAAAACATTAACTTGTAAGTAACGAACCTGATGTATATACTCTGGGACCAGAACTTCCTCTAGTCTATAATTTAAGAGATTTTTTTCACTCTGACTTATAATATTATTAGGCAATAAAAAGTGACGGCTTCAAAAATTTTAACTTAAGGAGACAATGCTCATATAAATTGGTGAAGGTAATACTCATATTATTGATTATTTCTTAATTATGTTTCAAATTATAGGGATAATTTATAACTATGTATATCATATAAAAAATTAAAAATCTTTTCCCCCAAGGTATATGTGTCCCTCAATGAAGACATTTACTTTTTTTTTCTTATAAAAAGAGAAATTAGTAATTAACATATTTAAAAATGAGGCTGGAACATAAAAAAACACACCAAACTTTTTTCTTATAGGTAAAATTGTATTTTTGGTCAGTCACTTTAGGTCCAATTTCGTATTTGGTCCCCCCACTAATTTAATTCACAAATTGGTCCCCCTTTTAGTAAAATCCTACAATGTTGGTCCTTGAAGCCTCAATTGGATGTTGACTGTTACGTGTCAACGTCTGAGAGACACTTGAATTACGTTTTTTTAACCCATATGTGGTAAAAAAATTCACCCTGAAAAAACCCTAAAACCAAATTATTTACAAATCCCTAACCCTAAAACCAATTTATTTACAAATCCCTAACCCTAACCCTAAATCCCTATCTGATCTCATCGACACCCTTCAAGACCAACAACAGCAGCAACGGCTGGTTAAGGTTCTTATCGAGTTCTGACAGAGGCTATCCCAAGGTTTCGATTTGGAGTTCCAGGACTTGGTTTTGCGGGCATGTGGATTCTCTCTTTTTTTATCTATTTATTTATATACATAACCAAACCCCATAATGTAATTTTTTTATCATAGTTTACTCAGCTAGATTTCCTTCGAATCATAAATTAGATACATTAGTTTACACAAAATAAAATTCATTTTTATTTATTTATAATAAAGTCTGTATTTTCTCAAAAGGGGTTAGGAATCAAGAATGAGAAGAAGAAGAAAGGGTTGGCTTCGGCCCCAAAACACACACACCCACTGCGAGTGAGTGAGAGAGAGAGAGAGAGAAATGGGAGAGGGAGAGAACACAGAAATAGAAATAGAAACATAAACAGAATCAGAAGCAACATCAACGTGGAGCCTCGGAAAACACACTCAGATAATCAAACTTTCGGAGAAGCTAACGAACAGGAACCTCAACGCCAAGATTGAGGTCACGAGGGAGATAAGGAAGATGGTTCGGAAATCGTCGTCACCGAAGACGCGCGCGAAGCTCGCCACAGCGGGTGTGATTGAACCGCTTGTGTTGATGCTCTCTTCTTCCAACGTCGACGCTCGCCAATCCTCACTCCTCACCCTCCTCAACCTCGTTGTTCGCAACGAACGATACCCCCCTTCTTCTCTCCCAAGATGCATGCTTTTTTGTGAATTGTGAAATGGGTTTGGGAATTTGGCTTCTGGGTCTTTGTGTAAACCTTTTTTGGTTCTTATGAATTTGATTTTTATGTGTTGTGGTGTGGATGGTGTGGATATTGAGTGTTATTGTCATAGTGTGATGCTTAATTTTATCCCAATAGAAAGAAGAAGAAAATAGAGTATAAAGGCACTGTTTTTTATTTAATTTTAGGGTTAGGGATTTGTAAATAAATTGGTTTTAGGGTTTTTTTCAGGGTAAGAAAATTTTACTGCAGATAAGTTAAAAAACGCAATTCAAGGTGCCTCTTAGACATTAACACGTGACAGTCAACGTTTGAACTTAATGGTTAACGTCCAATTGAGGCTTCAGGGACCAACATTGTAAGATTTTACTAAACAGGGGAACCCAATTTGTGAATTAAATTAGTGGAGGACCAAATGCGAAATTGAACTTAAAGTGGGGGACCAAAAGTATAATTTTACCTTTCTTATATATGTCTCTACGCCAAAATTGAGAATTAAATAAGGTGAAAAAGAAAGGTTCGTGAAACAGCATAGGCAAAGCCTTGAGAGAGGGTGAAAGGCAAAAAATGTGCAATAACATTTTTTAATTATTTTTTATTTAATTAAAACACTATTAGGTAAGGTGGCAAAATAAAAGAATGTGATTTATTGTGTGTAAAGTCCTTTTACACTCACATCAGGGGCATTAATCTCATATAAAAAACACATAAGGCTACCTTCTCAATATATACTCAATTTCCTCATGGCAACCAAATTCTGTTAAATGACAAACAGAATGCCATACATTGATTCTGTGGCACACCTTCTCGTGATTCACATTGATATGGTTCCTACACAGGAAATTTCAAATTTCTATCGAGTAACACACCTTCTCGTGATTCACATTGATATGATTATATAGAGCCATCCATTGCCATTCCTGGAAATTAAAGTTTATTTACTATGTTTGGTGGCACATTTTTAATATGGGTGTCCCAATAAAGAAGGCTTCTCTAGCTAGAATAATTTTTGTTTTTTCTTTTGATGAAAAGATAGGACCTTTTAGACTTAATTAGGCATAGGGGAAATTAGTTACCTGAAAAAGGCATGGCTGGATGAAGTCCATGCAAGAGAGTTTTTCTCAAAATTAAATAAGTTGTTAACAATTCCAGCATATTCCTTAAAAACTCTCAAATGATTTTTAAAAGTACTAAAACTAGCTACCTGCACCTTAGAAAGTTAGGTATGCATAACAAGAAAAGTACGCTCATTTTCCATTTTCTTCTCCTTGCTTTATTGGAACTTGGAAAGGACCTTAGAGAGTTGAAAAATGTATTGTTGTATACCTACTGATCCATCGAGCTGGCTCCCTTGTGCATATGTGTGGGTAGTTGTTTTCATAATCGATTATATATTGTCCTACATCCTTGCCATATGTAATTTCTTAATATTAGTATAGAGTTGTTGGCGTTGGTTAAACTAGCTAAGCTAGAAAATCCAGGAATTAATTTATTGAAATGCTAGCAAATTGATATAGTTATCTCAATACACTTCAGATAAAAAAAAAATCTCAATACATAATAATGAGGGTTAGAAAAAATAAAAATGCTCGATAGGGGGAAGAATTTATGCACCATGTGTGCTCCTTAATTTTCCTCTGTAATTAATGCATGGGCTCAGCTTTATTTGTCAAACCACAATCATTGTCATTTAAGTCAATAAGCTAACCCATCAGACCTAATAAACAGCTTCTTAATTATTTTACTCACATTCTAAATGACCCCTCAACAATATCATTTTACAAAAAAGTCTTTTTAACTACGCATTGTAATTAAGAAACTAAAAAAAAATATTTATTGCATGAGCAATGCAAGTTTTGCCTTCCAATAAAAATATTTATACTTTAACATTTATCTTTACAAAATAGGTTTAATAAATTTAATTATTAAATCTTCTGTTATTATCTTAAAAGTTTATTTTTGATATAATATTAATGTAAATATTTTTATATTGTCAATTAATTTGGAATTATTTTTAAATATAAATTTTTAAATTAATAATTATAACAAAACTTAGCAATATTATTGTATACGGAAATTTATAATAGAATGTCAGTGTATTGTTTATACTATTAGTATATTTTAATTAAATTCTTAAATTTATAATTATGTATATTAAAATTTAAATAATTTAGACATCCTTTTAAATAAATAAATTTTATGAACTTAATCTATTTTAATTAGGAAAATCTATCCAAACTGATATTAATGGTGTATCTATGCCAAGCTGATAAAAAAAATGATGTATGGATATGTGTGAAAATTTATGATTAATGTCAATAGGGAAAAAAGACTTCAACACTTCGTGATGTCACTTTAAAAATAAGTTTTTTTTTTTCATTAGGAGAAGAAATACAACCTCCCATTGCATGCGAGGGCTTTATTGTTGTTGGAAATACAATTTCCTTTTGTATTACTCAGACTCCAAATCTTTGTATTTGGTGGTCGGTCAAGTAAATTTCTTGCTCTTCCTCCATGAGACTTGTCAAGAGAGAAGTTAAGTCGGCCATCTTCAAAATAGAGAAAGATCAAGATAAGATTACCTATAAATTAGGCGCATAATTATCAAATAAGATAAGATTAGATTCAATCTTATCTAAATTATTAACGTTATATAATTAGCTAGGAAAATTATGCTTATGGACCTAATTTCATCGTTATAAAAGGAATCACTAGGATTTCATATAACTCATTCAATTCTAACAAACTCTTGATATATATCTCATACCTATACATCTCTAATTTGAGGATTAGATTGTCTTTATAGGTACTACTACTGTAATATTTGGAGCAACACGAAAAGAGGTTATGTCAAATTTGATAGGAACACCTTCCAATTATTTCAGAAGGACTTAGTCAAGAAGAGAATAGTTACTAATTTGTTGAGGCAGACCTTTAGTTACTAATTTGTTGAGGCAGACCTTTTTTTTTCTAACTAATGATTGGAGAAAATGGATACACAAGTGTTGCTCACCTAAGGTAGCTGACATCATTTAGTGGGATAAAATTTTATTGGTGGTTGGCCAGTGGTCATGAAGTTTTTGCTTAAGAGTTGTTAGTTAAAGATGTCTAATCTTCAATCTAATTTGTAGGAACTTTTTTATTTTTCTGTTTACATCGTGATCACGACATTTGTTGTTGGACATTGTACTAATCATCGTCACATGCACATTTTTTTTCATAAAGTTTTGATGTTGTTGTTTGTTAACGATGCGTTTATTACTTCTTAACTATGATTAATGAGTATTGATTTATATGCATGTTATGTTAATGGTGAGTGAACCTTAGAATTCCATTTGAGATTGAATACAATGATTATTGCGAACAGTTAGCATTAATCGTTTAATTGAATTTTAAATTGTCTGTTTAGACAGTTTGGGAAGAGTCATATTTTTATAGTACATTCATGCGTTAACATTAAGTTTATTTTCTTAAATTTGATGAAATTTTGGTACAATGCATTTCTCTCTATTCTCTGAGTGCATACTTGATTGTCGTGGAATTAATCTCATTACTTTCATTTCGTGTACTTGGAGACTAATGCGAAATGCTGTCAAAATTTTGTCAAATTTAAGAAAATAGACTTAACCTTGACATATGAATTTACAATAAAAATATGTCTTCCTAAATGAGATAGGACCACACCTTTAATAAAAAAGTGAAATTTTCATGCATTGAAAAACTTTGTGAGCATCACAGAGTTAATAATTAGATGGATCGAAGTTGGATGAATGCAAGTCGCATGAGCCCTACGTATGAGGAAGGTGTGGAATAGTTCTTGGAATTCACCTCTGAAAGAAGTCGGCCAAATGAGGATGGAAAATATTTTTTGTCCTTGTATAAACTGTTTGAACGAGAGATAACAACTACTCGACAACATATGGAAACATCTAATGTGTGATGAGATTAAGAAGAATTATACGACATGAATATGACATGGTGAATTGACAGACATGTAGAGGGACTCCCAATCTGAACCAATTGATGTACAAATGTGAGATCACTTAAAGGAAATGATTTGTGATCTTGGTCAAGAATCTTTTCAGCAAGCACATGTCCCTATGTAGGATACATTGCAAAGTGATTCCACATATTAATATTGTGTAATTTTTTATGATACCACATCAGTTTTTTACAAAATCGATATTGTGTAATTTAATTAACATCGATTTTGTAAAATTAATGTTAATGCGGAGACTTTAATGATGTTAAAAATCATTTAATTAACTAAAATTAAAAGTCTATTTTGTAGTAGTGATTGTTTTTCTTTACCTTTTTTTTTATTTTCTTTCAACCATTACCTTTCACACAAAATCCTTTAATTTATTCTCCATTTTTTCTTCGTTTACTACACCAAGCACCTTCTGAAATAACTTGAGAACCCATAGCCAAAAAGCAGATTCTCCTTCTTGACATAAATCATTTAATCATTATTTAGTATTGCATTAAAATAAGGCTGACCGAAATATATTATGACTATCTTTATATTTTTAGGCGAGAACATTATTTAAGATTACACTAAATATCTATGCTGACCCCACTGATCTTGATAATTAACCTCTGTCAGAATAATATGTTAATTAGTTGTTATAAAATAAAATTTCAGTTATCACATATCTGCCTTATTACCATTCACTATTTGTACCTTTCTATTAGTCATATTATGCTTCCCGTTTTTTATGCGTAGCCTTTGCTTCATAATAGATTAAGTTCCATATATATACGAGTGCTATTCTAGTGTAAAAGGTGTAATCTACAGCCATGGCATTGGAAACCAAAAGAAGTTAAGACTTGATATATATATATATATATATATATATATATTGCATGTGTTTCAATTGCTAGGAAGAGTGAAATTTGAAAATAATGATTGATTCATTATATACAACATGCTCTAGCTGTCTACCATGATTATCTACTGCCTTAAAAAACAAAGAAGATTATCTATTATGTGCACTTCAGAGAAATGAACGAGTAATATTCCTTTAACACCTCAAACATTTATCATTTTTCTCAATTTCTTTTTTCTTACTGCACTACATTACCTATTACATATTTTCTTCCTTTTTTCTTTCTTTTTTCTCTGTCTACCAACATGGGGTGTCCATGGATATTTCCCACATGCATATATGGGGTGCTTTATCATGGAACTAATCAACCTAGATATATTTCACTATCATCGACAAAGGAACTAAGCAAAGGCCTTTGTTCTTCAGTTTTGTGTGGTCGTTATCCCCCTCATTAAAACCCATTTCTTTCCTTTCATCTCTTTCTCCTAAGGTATTTCTTTTTTCCTACAAAAAAGCAAAACAAAAAAGCATCTTTGTTAGTTGAAAAATGCTTCAATCGTTCATTAATTCAGTTCCACAATAAACATTCATTTATGGATATAGCAAGGCCTCTGAAATCAAGGAGTACGCATCATTTCAGTCTAGGGGAAAGGTAATTATAAGGAAAAAGAAAGAAGGAGAATTATTTCGGTTAGAAAGGAAATGTTTCTTTGATTAATTAAGCATAAAATTCTCATGTATTTTCTGTCCTTCCAAAGAGACAAAAGGTAAAAAATAATTATTTATTGTCAATGTAAATTGAGTTGATCAAATTAATTAACCTGGAAAAAGGCTCATTTTATTGATGAGTTGATCAAATTGAATTAAAAGTAATAAAGCCTAAAAAATTATCAACAAATTATAGAATTAAAAGTAATTATTATAGAATTAAAAGTAATTAATATACATATAACTTAACTTTCACTAATTGAAAGCAAAGGCAATATCGTAAGAAGGAGAAAAGAAAAAAAATTATGAACCTTGGAGCCTTTGATAGGAGAACTTGCAGTATCTTCCAAAGCATCATCAACCAAAGCTGTTTTGATCTTCTTTCTCTTCTTCAAACTCGATTGGTGATCATATTCCTCAGCTTGTGTGTTGTCAGTTAATTTTTTCGTAGCAGAATCAGAGACAAAGGAGGTGGAGTAGTAGCTATCAACACCAGAGAAAGACGACATAGAACATTTCTGATCATCATCATCATCAATATTATGGTTGTCAAAGAAATCCTCAAAGTACTTAGTCCAACCACTCTCCTCGGAGGAGTCACACTCACTGGTCATATTCTTGGAAGAAGAAGAATCTTTGCTTATGGTACTCATTGAAGCCACCTTAGTTTTCTATCTGAAAGCCAAAGCAAGATATAAGATGAACAAATGATGAAAATTAATATTAGTGGGGTTTGGTGGCCAGTTTTAAAGAAGCAAGTCTCCCACGGAAAGCATATAGTTAATATGAAATAAAAAATGAAGAAATATGCATATAATTATATGATCAAATTAATATATGATGACTTTTGGAATCTAGGGGTGGGACATAAAATTCGTGAAGTTAAAACTAGCTGTGTGTGTTTGACCTTTGTGGTGAGACATAGGTATCCGTGCCAAGAGAGATTTGCCAAAATTTTCTTTATGGCGGAGTTAAGTTTCCACTATTGCTTTGAATTGGTCATTCAGTCACCCTAGCTAGAGAAGTTTGGAAATATTCTCTCGGCTGGTTAATTCCCTAATCTCGAAGTCTCAGGAGAAATTGCATATAATTCTAATAATTTGGTTATCATCATAATAATTCTATATACTCCGTATATTACTGGTGATTCTTTTAAACGAAGGATGACAATTATGAGTACAAGCCAACTTGCAAAGCCGGTTCAACTGTTAATATAACATATATATGAGGTGCGTATTTAATTTGTCTCTCGTATATTATATTAATGCCCCCTCCTTTCCCATTGTAAACCTTAATTTTCCTAATAGCTACAAATTTAAAGTAGGCATATTCTGTGTTTAACAAAGGAAATAAACGTGTTTAATTTCAATGGCATGACATACGCCTCTCTAAATTTTTTAAATAATAAATAAAGAAAAAAATGAAAGTTAAATACAGTTAATAAAGAAGAGACAGAAAGAAAAACTAAAAATATAAAAATAGTGGAAAATTAATATAGATTAAAAGAAAATTTTGAAAATTTAAGAAATAATTTGAGGATAAAATTATCCAATGAAATATAAATACTAAATGAGAGATATTTTTTTAATTATTATTATGGATGAAGTCATATACAAATTTTTAGCATTTCCCCAAATTTATGAGTGTATTTGGCAAGACACTCAAGAGCTTATAACTTCTTTGACTAAGATAAATAAACTAAATTGCAATTTCCCTGTTTCAAAATCAGAAGAAGATATCATATATATATTTATATATATATATATATATATATATATATATATATATATATATATATATATATATATATATATATATATATATAAAAAAGAGAGGTGAGTTGGGATAATCGATGTAATCCATTTTTCCCATCCATTTACATGACAATATCGTAATTTTAGATAACCGCATAAAAAATATTTAATATATTTCATATTTCAATCAGTACTAATTTTTTAATTGACGTAAACAATAAATTAATGCACAAATTTGCTTCCTTAATTAGGTAAATTATATTATTAATTTATGCAGTTTAAATGCGTTGCCTTAATTGATGTGTATAATGATGAGTTTGTGAATATGAATAGAGCCATTAGTTTTAAATTTTATTAACCTAGAAAAAATGTTCCTA
>NC_038248.2:38649510-38654551 GCF_000004515.6 Glycine max | reverse complement strand
GAATGATTCCTTTTAATTTAAACTGTCACACACTATTTTCCGTATGAATTTAATTTGACTGGGGGAATGGAAGGGACAAAGGGATGGAAGGGCTATGAGTGAATACGAAAGGAAAGATGTTATTCTTTTATTTAAACTGCAACCCACTCTTGGAAATCTTATTTGCTCTGTCTCAAGACTTTATGATTTGGGTGAACATCCCTTCTCTAGCAACTATTTCTCCTTTTAGCCTACATAATCGTGGTTTATATTACTCCCATTAAATCCTTCTTTCAACATTATAAAGATACAGCAACAATTGAATCAGTCTTTTATTTTATTTTCCAGAACCTTTTTGATGAGTTTGTTTTGTGGTTGTTGTTATAAGCTTACGAAGAATCATTTTTAGTTCCTGTAAAAAAAATTATCTATTTTTGGTCCTCACAAATTTATAATGTGTGACTTTCAAAATTATCATGTTCTTATTGTGTTTTTATATCATATTTGGTTATATTTTGACCATAATATATTATTAGAAATTTACTTAGTTTCAAAGACAAAAAGGAAATAATTGAATTTAAACTCAATATTTAATGATGTTTTAAAACCCCTTCTTTATAATGCATTTAATAAAGGGCTACTGCATCCATGCTTCTAATGCACTATTAATTCAAATATCATAGGTTAGAAGGAAGAAAACAGATAACTACGGCCAGCTTCAGCATTATCCATCTCTTTGTGCAGCAGTCTTGAAAATCTCACAAGAAGTTGAGAATTAAACAGAAAAAGAGCCTTTGCTTTATTTTTATTGGTTGAAGAATTAAAAAGAAAAAATACTTTGTTGTAAAAATTATAAGAGGATGTTAAAAAAGTCAACCTAATTTTATATATTTCAATAAAAATATTTTTTATTTTAATTTTCTTTAATTAATATTTTAAACACCGGTTAACATCTGTCTTTTTTTTTATTTTTTATTTCTCACTTTAAGTTTCTTCCTTTCATAATTTAAGGGTACTCATGCGTTGAAAAAGATAAACAAGTAAGGCATCATCATTGGATGGAATGACGTATTGAGAGTTTAATTTTGTTGACTTAAAGCACAAACAAACATACAAATAAAGTAGGAATCGTTTTGAAAAGAATAAAGATAGCTGATGACTTTGGCGATTGTTGTTGGCCATTTGTTTAAGGACTTTTTCTGTATTAGCTGACGTTGCTTCTTAATTGTTTTATCGTCTTGACCTGTCGAAACTACGTCATCACAGATTCAAGAAAGCTCCTTTTTTCTCTCATCTGTGTCTGTGGGAGACTAATTTTAAATTCTGAAGAGTTTACTATTACCGTGCTCCACAAAACCTACTTCAAAATAATGTAAATTTATTCTTTTCATAAATTAAAAGCTGAATATACTTCCCTCTAATTTCTTGGTAAACAATAAATATTCAGAATTTATGCCAGTTTTGTTTTTGTCATCCAAAAAGAGAATACGGGTTGTTCCATCCTAAAGTTTTTAAACAGATTTTAAAAATTAAAAACAGTTTGATCCGATGACCAATATCGATCCAAATCAACCTATCTTGATCAAATTATTTTTGGGATGGATTTGACACAAAGATAAAACAAGAATCCAATCCAATTTATCCCAAAAGTTTTTGATCGGTTTGAATAATAAATTTAGCAAAATTCAATCCAAATCGACTAATATATTTTTACTCCTGGATTTTTCTTTTTTAATTTATTCTTTTTAAGTTTTAAAAATTTTACTTTAATTTCTTAAAGTGCTTTTGTTAGATCAGTAATTTTTTTTTCATTGTATTTTTTAGAGTGTATTTAGATAGATAATTTTAAGTGAGAGAAAGTAATTTATTAAAAAATTTAAATTTTTTATTTTAAAATTCATTGTTGGATGCTTTTTTTACGAAGAATTTTAAAATTTTAAATAATTAAAAATGTGAAATTTTAATTTTCTTTTAAAACGTAAGAAATTCAAATTCTCTTCTTCTATAAATGTTCACATCGCACCACAACCTCTCACTTGCAACCTCACACTCGCAATCTCTTGTGCTTACTTGCACTCACAACCTCGTTTTTTCTCTTAAGTTTGTCTCTCTCACGCACTTTTCTACGTCATCGTGAGAGAAACTGTCGAGACATGTGACCTGGTTCATTGTGGTGGCACTGACGAGGGTTTTGAAATCGTTGGGGTGCTGATATAGTGTTTTCTTGTTAGGGTAGAGTTCAAGGTTGTGATGTGCTTCTATGAGCTCATCAAAGGTTTCGCCTATGATTTTGAGGCAATTGTGAAGCACGGTTGTCTCCTATTTTGTTAGGTCTTATTTGGTAAGGAGTTTCTTCATAATGAAGTAATTGTGCTTTATCACATGAAAAGTGATGCTTAGAGAGAGTTGGATGGAGAAAAATCAGATCAAATGTGAAGCCTAAATAAAATTTTAAAAATAAAAAAATTTAATTTCTTTAAACACAAAATTTTAAAATGAAAAAATTTCCATTAAAATATTTAAATTTTCAGAATTTAAAATTCTTTAAAATTTTAAATTACTTATTCAAATACACTCTTACATATTTTGAATCACGACACATTTTTGTGATTACCGACAGGTAATGCCCGCCAGTAATAATGATGTTTCGTGTACCTATACTGTAATATTTCTCATAATTTGTCAATTATCACCAAACGAATTGAACGAAGGATAAATCAGTGTAATAGAATCAATTTAATGAACTAAAGTGACATTTTCTAACAGCAAAAAAATATATTTTTTTTAAATGTAAGAAGCTAAACTAAAAACAAAAATATAAGATAAGGGAAAATAGTTATTTAGTCTAAATATAAAGTTATTTGTATGTAAAAACGCTTTTTCATCAATTTGCTCTATACACTTCTATTTATTTAGACTTGTACATGGGGATATAGCGTCCTTAGTTTCTTTTTCTATAAAATTACATATAATTTCATTATTTGTACGTTTAATGTGGTGTGCGGAGGCAAATGGTTATTTTGTTATATTGCTCTCCAACTTTAATTTATATGCAAATACTCATAAGAAAATAAAAACCAAAAAGACGAGGAAATATTTAATATTCCTCTGTCAATATATTTTCTTGTTATTTTTCCTCTTTCTTTATCTAAAAAAAAATTAAAATAAGAAAAAAATTATATATGTGAAGCGCTGTAGATTTCAAGGACACATTCTTGAAACAGTGAATTTTTTCCCCTAAAGAGGACAAATTCTTAACTCTTAAGCAGATTGAATCCAACTGCAGAACTATTAGTTCTCTAGCAACATGGAAGTGCCCATGAAAGGACGAAACATGGATCGAACCTGCAGCCTTGTTAAACTGGAGGACCATCTTAAACTCTTTTTTTTGTGCGAGTTCTTAAACTCTTTAAGTATTAATGATGTATCACCTCAAAATGAAGAGGAGAAAACGATTTGACCGAAAGGATATGGACCAACTCGAACCTGTGTGTCGTTGAACTTTTCATCTCTTAAGGATTTTTCAGTGAAAATATAGATTTATCTTCCGCCACCCCATACACCAGTTAAGCTGATCATGACGAATAATTTGACTTATTTTCATCTTGACTAATGACAATAAAATCCAATTCATCTTCCAAAGAAGTCTCTAGCAAACACAGATGCATGCTTTCCGCACGTAACAATGTGTTGTTTTTAATTATATTATTAAGATTTAAATATGATTTTAATTCTTATAATTTAATATTTTTTTATTGTTAATTCCCGTAAGGTATTTTTTGTTTGTTTCATTTTAGTTTAAGTTCCTAGTCCTTTCAAATGTTTCATTTTTGTTTCTTATCATCGAAGTTTATCACAAAATTATAAAAACGATGTCATTATAACACCATGTCACCAATAGACAATGTCAACAGAGGCCACGTTAACATAATATTTTATTATCAATGTCACATCTGTTACATAGTCATATTAGTCCTAACACATCATGATGACTAAAAATAAATTTATAGACACTAAAAATAAAGTAAAAATTACATGAATAAAAAATGAAAAAAAAATACATGGATTAAAAAAGGTGACATATTTGTAGGCTCAAACAAATGTTTTAAGCTTTTTTTTAAGAGAACAAATATTTTAAGTTTTAATTATAATGTATAAAATTTAAAATTAATATAAAATAAAAATCTTAACGAACAAAAAAAAATGAACACTATTATATTATTTCACTATACTTTTCGTTGACTCAAACACCCTATATATAATGAAGACTTTTTTATTAATAGAACCTGGGGTTTGATCAAAAGGAGTAATTCCATTTGAAATTTACTAAATAGGGTATTTTTTGAATTAATCTCGAAATGAGGTAAGTTTTAGGAATTTTTACAACTTCTTAGTATGAAGTCATAAAAAAAATCACAACTTCAGTTTTTTTAATAATGAAGTCGTAAAAAATTCAATAACTTTAATTTTTTTAATTATTTATATAAAGTCGTAAATTTTTCATGATTTCAAATTTATAATTAATTTATTATTTTAAAATTAATTTTATATAACTTTGAAATCGTTTTAATTATAATTTTATATTTTAGTTTAGACTATTTTATTGTTCTATCATGTCATCATGTACGATAACTCTTTGATATAAGTTTATTTTTCTAATGTCTCTTTTTCTTTTAACATATTTATCTTTAATATACTTTTCAATCAATGTAAAAAAATGTATTTACACAAACAATGAATGTTGTTGCCATACATACATACACATTTGATAAAACATTTCAAAAATATATAGACTAATTGGGGGGTGGGGGGTGGGTGGGTGGGTGTGTGGGTGTGGGGGGTGTGTGTGTGGGTCTATAGACTAATTTGATAAAACATTTCAAAAATATGTATATGAAATCCATACATACACATTTTATTCATTTTTTGAATTCACACATCTCTTAACACAAATAATATGTCTTCAAACAAAAGCATGAATCAAATCATAATGCAAGAATAAATGTGGTTACAAAATAATTCAAAAGTTATTCATATAAAAATTAAATCATAAGTAACCAAT
>NC_038248.2:38564954-38649410 GCF_000004515.6 Glycine max | reverse complement strand
ATGTTAATTACATCTATAACAATAATGAATAAAAGTTATATAATAAAAAAAATCTATTCAAATAGTTATTTGAAAAAATACATATGTGCAACATTCACTTCAAGGAACGAAACAATGTTAGTTAGATGGGTCATGATATTTCATATAAATTTCATACTTTATTTTTTTTCTACGAGTATATAAGAAAACAACTTTAAATATTTCTTAAGTTGTTATTTATTGATATTACTATTATATGAGCATATTAAATGCATGAAAATAGATAAATCTTTCTTTTAACATATCATTGATAATTTTTTCACACAATAACAATCAACTAGTGATTATGAATATTGCATATTTATACTCTCAATGATAACACTAATCAATATAAATATGACAATAAGTATCATAAATAGTTATCACAAATAATTATGAATATCTTCTCTTCCTATTTTAAAATATTAATTAATATGTTTATAATTATTTAGATTGCAAATAAGCAATAATTATATGTAATATTCTAATAATATTTATCAAATGAAATTATCTAAATAAGAGCATATTAATAAATAAAATATTAATATAACATATTATCTTATATATTAAAGTGATTCATATACACGTATAAAAATACTATAGACAAGATTAATCATGGTACAATATCATGTAAAAACTGAGATAAATTAATATACACAATTTGAGATTTTAATAAATGATCAAATGTGACATTTTTCAAGAATGAAATTCCTTTTTTCTTTCTTGCACTATTTTCCCACTTCTTGTGAGAAAGAAAAAAATCTTCAAATTTCTTTCTTTGATAATGTTTTCAAGGTCTCTTATAAAAATATTTTTAGATTTTTTTATTTGATAATATCTTGGAGACATATTATCTCTAAATAAAGTTCACATTTATGTGAACAATATAACTATAGTCTTACCTTAAAATTTAAACTCAAAAGAATATAACTTTCTCTTGCACAAGATCAAATTATAATAAAATTCATAGCCCTTAATCATTACAACATTATTTTCTCACTTCAAATGAGAAAAATTATTCTTTTATTTTTACTTTTGCATTATTTTCTTAGTTTGGATGAGAAAATTATTCTAAAAATTTTCTTCTACAAAAAGTTTTCAAGACTCTCAAATGATCAAATTCATAATTACATAAATAGAATACAAATATTCTACATACACATAGTATGAATAAAAAAAATTGAGAGAAAAATCTTTCCTTCAAATATAAATTTAAAAGAATAATTTTCTCTAATTAATTTTTTTACATGACTTTTTCTTGTAAGTTGCAATACCAATTATCGACGACATGTGGAAGAAAGTCAATTATGCTAATAACGTGTTAAATAAAATACAACCCAGAGCAAAAAAGTAAAGAGAAAAATAAAGAAGAGAATAAAGAGTTTATAGAGAATGAGAATAGTGTATATTCTTTTCCATATAAATGGTTTATTTATAGGTAAAAATAATAATTGAAGAAGTTACAAAAGAACAATATAAATAATAAAAAATATAAAAATAATGAAAAATATCAGCAATCACAAATAAATTATTCATAACAATAAAAAAACAATCTTTTTTTAAGAATAACTCTTAAAAACTATAGTTCAAATAAGACTATTTAAATTTATAATATAAAATTAGATCTTAAAATTATTAGTACTCAATTAAATAAAATAAAATAAATTTACCTATTATATATATTTGAAATATAAGTAAATATTAATTATAAATTACCTAATTATGAATATCCTATTAGATATGGATAGTCATTAACATGATATTAATAGAATTTTAATTAGAATATCGTTTCCTGAAATAGCATAATAAGTTTAATTTAATTATAGTATATGCTTTTAATGTAAAATATAATATCATACTATATATGTATATATAATGACTTTATTAAATAGAATGACTTTTTCTGAAGAAACGTATATATGCTGTTGATGCGGTGATTAGATTTTACTACTACGTGTATACGTGTAAATGTTTCCCACACCCTATTGTATCGAACACACAGAAATCACGAGGTTTTCAGTTGCATTTGCCATTGCCTCTTTGGAATTACGCTCTTCAATGAAACGCTATCACCATATCAACGTCATATTTCCATCTACGTAATTAACCATCACAATCAAGTTCGTCACTCTTCAAGCACTCCATGCTTCTGAATCTGAATCGGAGTATTGCTTAGTTGCCTTCGTTTTTCTCTCGTCACATATCAGATCGTAAGTATCGGAATTCTAACGTGATTTTTCAGCAAATAGGGTTTTACAACGAAGGATAGACCTTTTTCTATGGTTTCAATTAATAGATCATTTCATTTTTTCTTAGTGAATTTGTTACAGACAGAGTTGTCTAGATAATTGATTTAAAATAACTGAACACAGAAATTTTAGATTACGACTATGGCCATGGGTAATGAAGGAGTGCATGACAGTCAGATTAGAGTAGATGATCTCGACGTGATGTACATGGTACGTAAATTTTGAAATTCATATAACATTGCACCTTCTATTCAGCATTTTTTTTGTTACCAAATTCCTGAAATCAAGTGATCTAGGAGAAACAAGAATATGAATTTACCAAATTCCTAAAATCAAGTCATCTATTTGTTCTTGGATAATCGAGAATTTGAATTTACCATATTCCTAGAATCATGTGATTTAGTTGTTATAGGAGAAACAATAAATTTAGTTGCAGGTGACTAATCCGTAATCTTTATTCTTTTGTCACGCAATTAAACACCTTTTGTTTTCAGGAATTCTTCTTCATCATTCCCCCCTCATTGTAGTAGATGTTACTGACTTGCCTTGATCGGGACAATATATTCCTATTTATCAAACTTGTGACCCAAATAATTTTTTTTTTGGTTTGTTTTCATTTTATCATAATCAATGACTTCTGTATCGAAATGGCAGTTGTTTGATGAGATTGATTTCTAATTCAGTCTTATGGCTATTTTTTATTTATTTGTATCAGCAAAATAGAATATCTTATCAATGGCACAAGGAATGCCAAAACCCATGTACAAATCCATACACTATACAGTCTTTCTACTGCTGCCTACTTCTATTCGAGATCCTAAGTCACGTATCAGCCCTTAATATCCCTCCCAACAGAAAAAGCTTTTACCCCAGAAAGCTAACTGCAGGTTCACAACACAAGTAGTAAATTTACCACTGAAACATAATTCCTAGTCTTATGGCTATATATATATTGTGTATTATAACTTCATAAATTGAGTTCATTTGCAAATTGTATTAGCCATCAAACTAATGCTTTTTTTTTCTTGGTTTCATTTATCATCACAGAATGATATCTCACAGAATAATAATATTGGCAGTGGATCCTTGGCATTTTCTTCTGAACAGTCTGCAGATGCTAATGCTACTTTGTGGGACTGTTGTTCCACAGACGAGATTTTGAGTGCTGGATTCAACATGCAACGAGCGAGTGACCTTATTTTTGGGTTCTCAATATTTGCTGAGCCAATGAAAACCGAAATCATCGAGCATGCGCGTTTAGCTATGGATGAGTTGGTAAAGTTAGGCACTGCAGGGCATCCTTTATGGCAGCCGCAACCAAAGGATAGATTTGACATTTTAAATCAAATTGAATATTTGAGGCAATTTGGTGAGGTTGATACAGCGCTAAGGGAGATTGTTAAGTTGATTGAGGTTGGAGAGCCTCAAAATTTACCAAGCTTTGACACATATCAAACCGAGCAGCCAGCATCAAAGGAAACTCCGACAGTAGCTCTACAAACTGAAGCTTCACGAGATATGGCGTTTATTAACATGTCGCCAATCAGCATTGTTGAATTGCTGATGGATGTAGTAAGTTATTTTTTCATCATTTTCATGGTTCATGAATAGCAGTCACAGTCGTAATTTCACTTATATTGCAATTGTTGAAACTAGACATGACAACGGGGCAGGAACGGGTATTGCTTCTTCAGTCTCCGATCTTGACTCTCCAACATATACCCGTACCCATATCGGATGGATTAAAATTTGTTATCCTATCCCCATACATGTCGGGTATCGGATATTCCGGTCCCGTCCCCGATTTAGATTTGTAATTTTATTTTTTAAAATTACATTGAAAATTTGATTTTAAAAAAATTGATTGTTACATATTTATTTTTAACTACTTGTATTTGTAAAAGATTTGTCTACAAAAATCATCAAGAAAAAAATCTTAAATTATGTAAAAATTATAAAAAAATTAACAAGTAATTAATAAAATTTTAATAATTTCATTATCGGGACGGGTACGAGAATGAGTATGAGACGGGTAGTGACATCCTCGTTCCTGACCCCGACCCTGACTAAAAAAGTCAAGTAATCCCTGAACCTGAACTCATACCCGGTTAACTCGGATATTTCCTGTCAAAATCGGGACGAGTTAACTCGGATATTTCGACTATGTATAATGTGATTTTGTGATTTCTATCTCTCTCTAACTCAACTTTTTTTGGTGGTCATTTTGTTGGTTAATTATTAACTCGAATGAGCATTTGTCTACAAAAATCATCAAGAAAAAAATTTTAAATTATGTAAAAATTATAAAAAAAATTAACAAGTAATTAATAAAATTTTAATAATTTCATCATCGGGACGGATACGGATAGTAACATCCTCGTCCCTGACCCCGACCTCGATTAAAAAAGTCGAGTAATCCCTAAACCTGAACTCGTACTCGGTTAACTCGAATATTCTACATCAAAATCAGGACGACTTTAAACGGATACCAATGAATACGGGTTTCATTATCATGCCTAGTTGAAATGGTGTGCAAATTCAGTCATAGTTATCGTGGCATATAAGTACAAAGCTTCAAAAACGGCCATTGCTAGCGATTGTGGATATAATTTAAAGCTACGGTCTCTTTCTATGAACATATTGTTATGTATAATGTGATTTTGTGATTTCTATCTCTCTCTAACTCAACTTTTTTTATGGTCATTTTGTTGGTTATTAACTAGAATGAATGGTCGAGTGCCTTTTACAACATTGTCTCAAAAGCAACACTTGTAGGAACTTTGTTAGGAGGGGAGAGAGGCTATGATGACAAATTGCACGTGGTGAGTTCAGTATATTATGCATTCTTGTAAATACTATATGCTATTGCTTTCATTTAGAACTGCATTTGCGACTTGAGTTCTTAGTTACTATCATGAATTCTTAGTTGTTGGGCTCATAAATGATAATTAATTTTATATTGAGATAATTTATTTTCAGAATCTATTTGAACATTTAAAGATTAATTACAAAATTGTTTGAAGTTAACTACAAATTAAATTATAAAAAATTTATATGAGAAAATTTTATTTTCACCAAGAAATATGAATTATATGTTTGAAATGTTAAACGTGATGATCTTCTTTACAAATTTAAATTCATGTATTTTTAATCCTTAACTAAGTAGAACAATCTTGTGTGATCCATGTAATTGATTTCACCTGGTGGATGTTATTCTTGTTATAGTGTCATTGTGTTTTTTTTTTTGTGAATTATTATGATTGAGGAGATGTGAAACTTGTACCTATACCATAAATGTGAATACATTTAGTTAAAGTGCAAATTATTTAATGTTAATAAAAAGGGCATTGCTTCGGTGAACCAATATTATAGGTGGTCTGCAATGGACAATGATTTTTTACCGTTAGATTAATCTTATTATAGTAGGTCATTTCACTCTTAATCCTTCAGCTCCTCCTAGCAAGTGTTGTTTGTTGTTGCTAGAGGCAATTTTCAATGGTGGCATTTTTCTTTCTTGCCACATCCCAATTGTGATATGGTATTGTGCATGAACCTCCTACTAATTCAAACCATCTTCATATATAGTCTCCCTTGATTTGAAATAACAATAACTAATATGCGTAAACAACAAAATGGGAGACAACAAGCGTAAGAAAACAAAATGGGGGTACCCTTGTCCCTGAATCCCTAGACCATCCCACCCTTATTGCCACTGCCATGACCCCAAACTCCACCACCACAATGAACAATGTCTTTTCCATCAATAACGTTAAGCTCATCGACATCATGACCTCTCTACCCCTTTGCAAACCCAAGAAGCTCCCCAATCACTCCAACAAGCCCTACACTTTGCCCATGGGCCACAACCTTGCCCATCCCGTCGACAACGGTGACGGAGACTTCTCAATCCCTAGCGACATCAGGTGTCCCTGGTGATGGCAATGGAGGTGGACCATGTAGTGTGTGAGGCAAGGGTGCTAATAGTGATGGACGCATTGATTGCGGTGGTCAACTATGAAGAAGACTAACTAGAAAAAAAAGGTTATTGATGGGATAAAGTTGTGAGGAGGAGTGATTTGGTACTTGTAGACGAATTGACAAGTGCACCAATGCGTTCTAAGTAGTAAAATTAAAATGAAAGTCCAAGTGTTAAATCCACAGGACTATGTTTACACTTAGGTAGATGAATATTTTATTAATAAAAGAAGTTAAAGAAAATTTATTTGAAAAGGTTATGAGAAAAAAAAAATTTAAATTGGTAGAAAATTAAATCAAACAAGAATTTAAATTAATTAATTAAAGACAGAAAAAATGAGAAAATTTAATATTATTATAGAAGATTATTCCAATTTACACCTGCATTTATTAATATACTCTAACTTTGGTCCTCGCATGAAAGAGTCTAATTTATTTATTTTCTCTCTCCAAATCCCTTTGCAGAGCTAAAATAACAAATTTCATTAAGAATAGAGATGTATGATAGGATAAACAAATGTCAAGTTATCCTTAACGATGACTTTATTTAGATACTATTTTTCAGTTCTATTAAAAAATAATGTTTTCCAACGCTACCCATAAAATTTATCATGTAAATGGGTGATCAAGCCACAATCAATAATATTAAGCACATGAAAAGATAATGCAAATGTAATTCATAAATAGATAAAAAGAGAAATTACATCAAGAGTAATTGACTTTCAAGTTCCTAACAAAGAGGGTTTAGCCTCTTACTGTCATAGAAACTTTACAATTACAAGAGGAAAATATTTAGTAAAGGAGAAAGGAAATGGAGGGAATGAATGACTTCTAATGATTGTCTCTTCTTCTTCTAGCTTTTGCCTTCTATAATAAATTGTATTATCTTGAAATTTATGTGTGTCTTTTTCTTCTCTTTTCTTTTTCTTTTATAGGTGTAGATTAACAAACTTATGAATTAATCTGTTTTCCTTAATTAGTTATTATTTCCTTAATTAGCGTTGTTTACCTTAGTCCTATTTTTTTATTAATTAGTTCACTTTCCTTATTTAGCTTTACTTTGCTTAATTAGTTCACTTTCCTTAATTATTCTTGTTTTCCTAAATTATTTTATTTTTTGGGCTTTATTATACTCACTAAGTATCATAAATGCACCACTTTTAATATTCTCTATACGAAACCTTAAATGATGTTAATTTAACAATTATTTACTCAAAAAAGAAAAATTAAAAGAGAAAAATTACAAATTTTTATATAATTTAACTTCAAAAATATACTCAAAATTAAAAGTTATGAATACTAAAGATGTATGATATGACCTTGAAAGTTAGATGAATCTAACGGTCACAAAAAGTGGTACACTATCGACCACTTGTAAAGTGGTCCATATTAGTCATTACCTTATAAAGAATATAAGAAATCATATTAAAATCAATATGAAAAATTTATTGGCCTCTTGTAATATGTGTTATATCATTTCTCACATTAAAAAATGAGCTATTTATACTTTCATTTAATTACTATTTAAGTTTTGCAAATGACTTAATGATTCTAAGCTTCCTTTCTCTTTGAAGAGTATAAATGAAGTGCTTTTGATAAAATAAAAAAATAGTAAGTGAAAAAAAAGAGAATTAGATATAAATAGAAATACTTGTGAGATCATGCCAACAAACATAAAATATCAATCTTGATATTTTCATATTAATAATTTTTACATTCATATTAAAAGAAATTAAAATATTTTAATCTGTAATTTTTTTCTTTTTCTATTGATGTGACATTTTATAAAGAGATTGTAAAAGTACACCGTGAAAGAGATGTAAAAGAAACACATACTTATTCAGCTATAGCTAAGTTTTATACTTCCATATTAGAATTAGAGTACTTACAAGCACGTTCTCGTTTCTTCCATTTTTTAAAGCAAAAAGGGGTGCAAAGGCATTATGATACTGATCTAGTTAATTTCCATCTCATGTCTACTCTACTCTTTTTTTTTCCCTTCCCACCACTACATCAGTCATCACTTATTAGTTATTACTTTTATCACCTTTTTTCTTATTTATTTCTCTCTTCTTCCACCTCAAATTCACCCCCAAAATGGAACGAACAATTATCCTTTTTCCTTAGAATTACACATCTAATAGGATGACTCCGGTCTGTTCATATAGGTGCTGTGCTAGGTCTTGGTAATGGTACTATGGTATCTATGCAAAATATATCATGTATATATTATAAGTCTTGCCTGCTTTGATTGGTTTCAGTTATATATGCTAATCCTTATGTTCTTCTCATTCATATATATTTGAACAGCTAGAGATTTTTATGTTCTACATTTTATATGCATCTGAAAACGTCAATCTTACACCAACTTCAGCCACACGCTTTTCTAGATTAATAAAGAATGTTGTTCATTAATGTGAATGTTGTTCTCATTTGATCAATGGATATATTCTTTCCTTTTTACAGATGAGCGCTGAAATTCATTTACCTACTACTACTGTACCGACTAGGGAGTGTTATTTTGGAAGGTTCAGCAAGCAGTTGTCTCATAACGTATGGGGAGTCGTCGATATATCATTGGAGAAGTTTATTCCTTCCCCAACGAGTAATTTCTTAAAAAGACCATCGGGATGTTTAATTAGTGGAATGCCTAATGGACATTCCAAGGTTGTTTTCTTATAGTATTTAATTGATTGCATATTGTTCTTGATTAATAAGTTCATTTTGGTAAGCCATAAACAGTGCAGCTAGTTAGTTATAATTTGTTTTTCATCTTTAGGTTGCATGGGTTGAGCATGTAGAAGCAGACCATAGTCATTTGGACAATTATTTCAAGCCTCTAGTCACCTCCACTCTAGCTTTTGGTGCAAGCCGTTGGCTTAATTCCTTAAATCGATATGGTGAATGGTTACAAACTCTAAAAGCAACAACATTTGTTGCAGATGAAGGAGGTACATATGTCTTCTGCACTCTCTACTTTAATCTTTTTAAGGTATTTCATTATATGACTTTGCATCTTTGTTTTTTTTTAATCTCTTCTTTTGTGTTTTCTTTTGTATATGTAAAATCAATATAATGATTAGAAGCCTTATTAGGATTATTAGGATTAGATGATTTCTTTGTCATTTATATTTCTTTTTAGTCTTTTAGTTAATAACTAATTCTGTTAGTTAGTTATTGACTTACCTTCTTAGTTTGTTAGTTATCTTCCTAATTATATAGCTTTGCTTGTATATATAGCAACTCTTGTAATCTTTTTAGATTGATTGATTAATACACCATATTACCCAAGGAGAATTTTCCAGAAACTATTTTTTTTTTTCAAATTCAGTTCATGTTCTTTCATGGTATCATCCCTACTCACGAAGCCTTCTTTGTTCATCATCCTTCCGCATTTGTTCATCATCCTTCCGCATTTGTTCATCTGAAATTCAGTTTCGTTTTTTATTTATCTTGCTTTTCTTGATCGATCATGGCTGTTAACAATCAGCATTCAACCTCTTATCACCTTGCTAATCCTGCCAATCCATATTTTCTCCATCCCGGAGAAAATCCTGTCGTTGTTCTTGTTTCGCCACTACTGACAGAAAGCAATTTTTATCAATGGGAACATGATACGGTTGTGGCGCTTGAATCCAAGAACAAAGAGCATTTTCTTTTTGGCACACTTTCTTGTCCTCCACCCTTTGCATGAAGCTTGGCGGCGTTGCAATCGCATGGTGATGTTATGGCGCACTTGTTTCATGAGTCCTGCTATCAAACCATCGGTGATGTGGATGGATTCAACTTTTGAAATCTGGAAAGATCTCAAAGATCGATTTTCGCATTCTGATAAGTTTCGCATTGCTGATCTTCAAGATCAAATCCAGAATTGCAAGCAAGGTAATTCAAGCATTTCTGAGTACTATACTCATCTAAAGATTATGTGGAAAGAATTAGAATTGAATAGATGTTTCTTGTTGTGTATATGTTCTAGTCCTTATTCCTGTGGGCTCATTTCCAAACTCAAGAAAGAACGTGAAGATGATTGTGTGATTAGTTTTTTGCATGGCCTCAATGATGTCTATGCACCTATCAGATCTCAAGTCATGCTTATGGAACTTATGCCTTCCTTGGTTAAAACTTTTTCTCTTGTACTTCAACATGAAAGAGAGTTTGTTGGTGATTTTACTTCACAATCACCTACGGATACTGTTGCTTTTTCCTCAGTCAATGGAAATACCAATGTCACCTTCTCCAATAAAAGTTTTTCCAATAATCACAAGGTTTCTAGTAATTCTGGTAAAGGACCTAAAGGCAATAAGCTTTGTACTCATTGTGGAAAAACAAACCATATTGTTGAAACATGAAGTAGATTCTGATATAATTTCACAAACTGTTGCTTTAGAGGATAGTTCAACCCGAGATTAGTTTCGTTTGTCCAAAGACCAGTACAATGCCATCATAGTTCTTCTTCAATAGACCAAGGATTCTTCTACTTCTGTTAATCACATTCAACATTTTGTGGTTAATCAGTCAGGTATTGACCCTTCTCTCTAGATTCTTGACACTGGCGCCACAAATCACATATGTCCTAATAAATCTTCATTTTACTTTCTTAAGAAAATCAAACCTATTCATGTTAGACTTCCTAACAATAGTTATGTTACTGCTTTCTTTGCTGGTGATATTCACTTAGGTGATTTGCTTTTGAAGAATGTTTTGTATATTCCCAATTTTTCTGTTCATTTACTTTCCATTTCTAAATTGCTTCATACCATTGATTGTTTAGTTCTTTTTTGTAAATCCTTTTGTCTCATTGTGTAGAACTCCAACTTCCAAATGATTGGAGTAGCTAAGCAACACCATGGTCTTTTTCATCTGTAGGTTTCCGGTGATTTGAAGTCTTTTTCTTTTTTTAGAGATTCTTGTATTGCTTTGGACAAAAATTCTACTACAAAATCTGTTGTAAATGCTACTGATAGTTCCATGTTATGGCATTCTAGGCTATGCTATACCTCAAATAAAGTTTTGAAACAGCTATGTTCTCAATACAATGAAATTTCATTTGATTCTATTAAGCCTTGTGATACTTGCCATTATGCTAAACAAAAGAAGTTTCCCTTTTCACTTAGTACTACGGTTAGTTCAAATTTTTTTGACTTAATTCATGTTGATATTTGGGATCCCTATTATGTTCCTTCCTTTGAAGGTCATAGATATTTTTTAATTGTTGTTGATGACTTTAGTAGATTCACTTGGATCTATTTATTAAAGACTAAAGCTGAGGTTAAAACTGTTCTTCCAAATTTTATACTTTTCATTCAAAATCAATTTGCAGTTAAATTGAAGAAATTAAGATAAAAAAATGGTAGGAAATTTTTTTTAACAGATTTTCTCAACTCCCATGTCATCTTTCATGAGACTCTTGCCCTAAGACTCCTCAGCAAAATGGTATTATTGAGAGAAAACACAACATCTTTTAAATGTTGGTCGTGCTTTGTTATTTCAATCTAAACTCCTTATTAATTTTTTGTCTTATGCTATTAGACATGTTGTCTATATTATCAATTGCTTACCATCCTTTTTTTTTACTTCATAATAAAACTCCTTTTGAACTTGTTTTTGGTTCTAAACCTGATTTCTCAAACCTCATAACTTTAGGTTGCTTGGCTTTTGCTCACACTTTGGATTCAAGCAGAACTAAGTTTGATAAAAGGGCTTCCAAGTGCATTTTCATTGGTTACAAGGTTGGTACAAAAGGTTATCATTTCTTTAATCTTCATTCTCATTCCTTTCTTGTTTCAAGAAATGTGATTTTCTATAAGAAAGTTTTTCCTTTTGCTATTGACAACACTGATCATGGAACTTTCAATGGTGTTTCTACTGATTTGTCTATTTTTGATTCTCTTGTTGATGTTGATATTTCTACTCAAACTCAAGATTTTCATCAACATTTATCTTATCAGAATCATGTAATAGACCATTTGTCCATTTCTTCTATTGAATTTGTTTCTCACAATGATACACTTCCAATCACTGTAGGTCCTGTAAGATTTTCTACTAGACTCAAGAAACCTCATAGTTATTTGTCTGATTACCACTGTGGCAATATTTCTTCTCATTCTACTTCTACTCATTCTACAACTCCTTATCTTTTGCAATCTGTTCTTTCTTATTCTAAATGTTCTGCTAATCATACTTCTTTTTGCATGTCTATATCTGCTCATTCTGAGCCTCATTCCTTCAAAGAGGTCAACACACTTGACTACTGGAAAGAAGTTATAATGGTAGAATTGCAGGCTCTTCCGGCTAACAACACTTGGTCTTTGGTTCAACTTCCTTCAGGCAAACCTGTTGTGGGTTGTAGATGGATTTACAAAGTTAAGTACAAAGCAGATGGTACCTTGGAAAGATATAAAGCTAGGTTGGTAGCTCAGGGTTTCACTCAAACAAAAGGGTTGATTTCTTTAAAACTTTTTCCCAATTGCCAAATTGACCACTGTACGATTCCTCTTATTTGTTGTTGTTGCAAATAATTGGTTTCTTCATCAGCTTGATGTGGATAATGTCGTTTTACATGGAGACCTTCATGAGGGGGTTTACATGAAGCCTTCCCCTGGTATGCCCATTTCTGATCCTAGTCTTGTATGTAAGCTGCAGAAATCATTGCATGGCCTCAAACAAGCTAGTAGGCAATGAAATCAAAAGTTAACTTTTGCCCTTCTTCAACTTGGCTATGTTTAAAGCACTTTAGATTATTCCTTGTTTGTCAAGCAAACTCCTTCTTCCTTCACAACATTATTAGTTTATGTTGATGATGTTGTTCTTACTGGAAATAGTCTAGTTGAAATCAATGCAGTCAAATAGCAGCTTCATGATCAGTTTCACATCAAAGATTTGGGTGATTTAAAGTTTTTCTTGGGCTTTGAGGTTGCACGATCTAAGACTGGCTTGATTTTGAATCAGAGAAAGTATTGCTTAGAAATACTTTCTGAATTTGGTCTTACTGGTTGCAAACTAGCCAATTCTCCTACTAATACTTCTATTAGATTGAACTCTGATGAAGGAGATCTTCTAGAGGGTGTCACTTCTTTCAGGAGGCTTATTGGAAGACTTCTTTACTTAACCAATACCCGACCAAACATTGCTTTTGTCATGCAACAAGTCAGTCAATTCATTTACAAGCCTAGAACTCCTCACTTACATGCTACCTTAAGAATTCTAAGATATTTGAAGATGCTCCATGCTTAGGTCTTTTTTATCCTATTGATAATGGCCTAAAGATCTAAGTTTTCTCTTATTCTGATTGGGCTACATGTCCAGTTAGTTGCAAGTCAGTCAATGGCTATTGTGTTTTTCTTAGTAATTCCTTGATCTCTTGGAAGGCTAAGAAGCAATCAACAGTTTCCAGGAGCTCTACTAAAGCTGAGTATAGAGCTCTTGCTTCTCTTGCTTGTGAATTACAATGGATAATGTATCTTTGTGATGATCTTCATCTTTCTTCCTGTTCCTTTTTGCACTTTTTCTGATAATGAATTTGCAATTCAGCTTGCAAAGAATCTCTCTTTTTGTGAGGGAACAAAGTACATTGAAGTGAATTGTCATTTGATTCAACAAAGTACATTGAAGTGAATTGTCATTTAATTCGAATCAAGATTCATGAAGGCCTGATTCTCTTGTCTCATGTTCCTTTTGGATGTCAACTTGCTGATATGTTTACTAAGACCTTGTATCCTACTTCTTTCAAGTAAAATATGTGCAAGCTGAGCCTTGTTGATATACATTGTCCACCTTGAGAGGGGATATTAAGATTAGATGATTTCTCTGTCATTTGTATTTCTTTTTAGTCTTTTAGTTAATAACATTAGTTAGTTGTTGACTACCTTCTTAGTTAGTTAGTTATCTTTCTAACCATAGCTTTGCTTGAATATATAGCAACTCTTGTAATCTTTTTTGATTGATTGATTAATACATAATATTGCCCAAGGAGAATTTTTCATAAAGTGTTTTTTCTCCAAATTAATTCAATTCATGTTCTTTCAAGCCTGTTCTTATTTGTTTTCATATCTTCTATTTTAAGTGACATTAATATATATATATATATATATATATATATATATATATATATATATATATATAGGATGTTTAATTGCTTCCATTAAATTTGTTAGTTTCTTTTGATATGAACAGTTCTTATACCCCAAACTGGGAGGACAAATTTCTTGAAACTGGCGGATAGAATGATCAAAACCTTTTGTGCAAATGTCAGTGCTACCGCAGGCAATCCATGGATGAAAATAACTACATTTCTTGGTGATACAGATGTGAAAGTCATGGTCAAGAATAATATAAAAGATACTGCAATGCCTCCTGGTACATCCGTGGTTTTCACTACTTCTCTTTGGCTAGAAGTCTCCCCAAATCGATTGTTCAACTTCCTACGTCATGAGAATTCCAGAACCAAGGTATGCTTGATAACTTTTTTTTTCCTTAAGCAAACAAATATTTATATGTACGAAGAGCAAGTACATAAACAAATATTTATAAAATAAAGAAAACTTAAAAATTAATTGAAAAGACAAGGCACTTCAACGTATATATAACTGATATACTACCTTCGGTTGAAAAAATTAATGTATAAGTTTTCTTTAATTTGAAAAATGATTACACTAAAGGCATTTACCATGGTGGTGAATTTGAATGCCAATTCTGTTTCCTCTTCAACATGACTAATTTAATTATGATGGCATCAATAATAAAGCTCGATGTAATGCCATATGTGCTTACGTGTTTATGCTTGTTGATTTTGTTGACTAATTTCAGTGGGATATGCTTTCACGTACACTTGTTATTAGAGAAATCGCGTCATTGCTTAAAGGAGAAAATCCAGGGAATTGTGTTTCCTTAATGCGTGCAAATGTAAGCATATTTAATTAGTTTATCAGTTTTTACCTTTCATTTCAATTTCTTCAAAAACTCAATCTAATTTAAACCTAAACCACCCTTTTATTTGCCCTATTCTTAGACCTCAAAGGGCAAGCTTGAGATCTTTTATCTGCAAGAGAGTTACACAGACTCAACAGGTTCCTATGTGGTATATGCTCCACTAGACGAGTCAGCTCTCACAGCTATTGTAAAGGGATCAAACCCTGACAAAGTGATGATTCTGCCATCAGGGTTTAGTATACTTCCCGGAAGGTTGCAAGGAGATGAAGATAGAGGCACTGGAAGTCTTCTAACTGTTGCATTCCATGTAGTTGAAAGTGCCACAAATAAGCCATATATCCCTCCTGAATCAATCCAAATCATACACAAAGTCATTACAGATACCGTTACCTCTATAAAGGACATTGTGCTGTATCATAATCATCGCAACAATTGGATGGAGGATCGAGATTTTCTAGTCAGATCCTAAATGGCTTGCAGCTCCGGGTTAACGTTTTATGTGGCAAAATGTAATAATGTAGAGTGTGTAGTGTAGACTATGTTGTTTCTAGCTTGTTTTTTTGGGTCTTTCACTGCTGAAGCACATGCGCCGCTAGGTATAGTGGAAGTTGGTATACTTTTCTCTTTTTAAAGTTTCTTTTCCCGTGAGAAGTGTTGGTACCTCAATGAATTATTGTTGGTAATTATTTTTGAGAAATTTAATAGGATGAGCAAATAATTGGTGAGGATGGTGAAAGTGTAAAACACAAAACAGACTTTTCCTGCAATGTTTCAAGTGTGTTTGTTTTCCTTGATGATGTCTATGCTTGGGATCCAAGGTGGATTATACTAGTTGCCTAAGCATATACGGTATGTATGTAGTGTGTGAGCGTTTAGCTTTTTCTTTTCTTATTCTCGTATTGGTTATGCCAATCATGAGTATCATGTTGCGCATAGCCTTTCATGTTTTTGTGATGACAGAGAATCTATGTTCCTGAATATGAAAAAGTTGTATCCTTTATTTTTTGGTTCATGACTATAGCAATATTAGCGAAGAGAAATGACTACAGGTAAAATATATACTACCTCCGATTTCTTTTATATTATAAGAAAAAAATCTATCAGATATAAGTAAAAATTAATTTATTTTATTTTATTAAATGAAATTATTTTTAAAATATCATATATTTAATAGGACAAAAGATTTTTCTTTTATGTTAACAAAAATAAACCTTTTTGATAAATTATTTTTAAAATATCTGTTTCATTGAAGAGTAATTTATCAAAAAGGTTTATTTTTGTTTTGAAATTAACTAATTTTTTAAAAAGTATAATTTTTTTTTCTTATAATAGAGACCCGAGAGAGTATTCTTTAATACAATATTTTGAAATATATACTCTGATACTAATTTAAATTTATTGATGAGGAACATAAAAGTGTGTGGTTCTACTTTTTATTTAATGAATTTTTTATTTGTAAATTTTAATAAATTTTAACTAATAATATAAATACTTAAATATGTTTCAAATCCTCACTATCACTATCTTATTTTATTCCTTACAAAAAAATTATTACTTTTAAATCCTTAGCATTTTTCTTAGTGTTCTTTTAATTCATGCCATTAACTATATTTAGTTTAATATTAAAATGGCTAATAAAATGGAAAATATTAATTAATATAATTAAGGTAATAATGAATAATATTTTAAATTAAGATAATAGATTACTTTAGGTGGTCAATCAACTTTTCTTCCCCTTTAAACACCATTGTCATCACAACATTTTGTGTATCTCTGAAACTGAAAATAAAAACACTCTTAATTAGATTGAACGTGAAAGTAAATTGCATGAAAAAAAAAACAAAAATCACAATTACTGAAAAAACAATTTCCTTTGCTGCGATTAAATTCCATGAATTAATATTCTATTTACTTCATGGACATATATATCAAATTCACTTGACTGCAGCTTTTGCTCCAAAACTCTTTAATTTCGTCAGCATCTCCACGCCATCCTCATTCCACATGCGATAGTAACTAGTAAGAGGTTATATTAGGCTTTGGAACTTTCAAGAACGACGACTTTAGGTTGCATATTGAGAATTGGATATGATGAAGGCACATAAACATGTGGTATGACGACGAATATAATGTTCAATGTTCTGAACTTTGAAAGTGGCCATACGCTGGAAATTTCGAATGAATAATACTTTACGAGATTAAAGAAACAATGAACTCTTTCTTTAACATCTTTTTTGGTTTATTCAAATTTAAGAGAGAAAATGACCACTTATATTTTTTAGTGTTAAAAGCAATATTAACTAGTTTGACCATTTTAGTCCATTTAAAAACTTCTTAATCGTGATAAAGGAATTTCATTGTTAGTATATTTTTTTTCCATACATTTTGCTTTCTCACTCAATCGATTAAGAGTGTTTCTTTTATTTTTTGCTAGTCTGAGAAATACATATAAAAGATGGTGACAAGGGTGTTGAAGGGAGAAGAGAAATAGAATATGTAAAAGATGAGAGATGAGAGATCAGATAACATAGAAGAGAGAGTAGAGAGAAAAGTGTGTTTTATTTTTTATAATATTAAATATTAAAATACTAAATTATAATAACATCTCTATATTAAATTTAGGCAAAATTACAAAATTGGTTCCTCACTTTATCTTCAATTATGGATTTAGTCTTCCTATAATTTAATTCATAAATTTGGTTTCCCAGTTTTATAAATTCCTGCAAAATTAATCTTGGAAGCCCGATTTGGACGTGTGACCGTTAACCTCAGAGGTTAACTGCCACGTGTGACTGTCACGACTCACGTGTCAACGTCTGAGTGGTTCCCTGTAAAGACTTCATTTTTTGTAGGTAAAATTATACTTTTGGTCCCTCAATTTTACCCAAATTTCAATTTTGGTCCCCCTATAGTTTAATTCACACATTTAGTCCTCCAGTTTTATAAATCCCTTTATAAATTGTTCTTGCAAAATTGGTCTTTTGAATGGTTTAGCCACTGGTGCTAGAGATATGGTAGGTCTTGATAAATCTCGCACTTTTTTTTCATCACAAGTTTTTCACTCACTTGGAACCCAGAGAAAAATCACTATTTGTCTCTTTTCCACTTTCGGAGTTGTTCAACTTGGAAAAGTGGTGCATGAATCCCAACTTGGATCTGAAATTTTCAGATCTCTTACATTAACAGTTTCTGCAATAACTCCCTATGTTCAACTTGGGAAAATGACACATGAATCCCAACTTTTGGAGTTGTTCAACTTGGGAAAGTGGCGCATGAATCCCCCATGTGGTATTATGTGTATACGACTGTTTAAGTGATCTATGTATGACAATAATATTTTTGTTTGAAATTTGAAATATAATTTCTCGAAATTTGACTGAATTTATAAAAGAATTTATAAAACTAGGGGACCAAATATGCGAATTAAATTATAAGGAGACCAAAATCGAAATTGAAATAAAATTGGGGGACCAAAAGTATAATTTTACCTACAAAAAATAAAGTTTTTACATGGAACCACTCAGACACGTGACAGTTACACGTGTCATTGACACGTGACAATCAACGTTTGAGGTTAACGGTCAACGTCCAAATCAGACTTTTATGTGAGATTTATAAAACTGAGTGATAAATTTGTGAATTAAATTATAAAAAAACCAAATCTAAAATTGGAAATAATCTAAGAGACCAAAAGTATAATTTTTCCATAAATTTACTCAAATAGAAGCGAAGAAGGGAAAGAACTACTCGCATTAATATTCACGATAAATAAAAATTATGTCAGGACGAGCCACTACATACTCTGTAATTTTGTCATATATTCACGTAGAATTGACAAGCATTTTATTGGCTGAGAACATCTTTAATACATATATTTTGAAATCTTGAGTTATTTTGTATGGATTTTGCAAAGTCACACGAGATTTAAGATTTCTTTTATTTTTTTTTCTTTAATAAATAAATCTTAATTGAAGATTTTAAATTATTTTTTTGTCTCATAATTGATTTAGTTTCTATTAATTAAGTAATTAGTTATATAATTTTTTAGTATGTACAAAAATCCTAATTTATAAAATATTTTAATCTAAAGAAAGAATCCAATACTAGCCAACTATGAAGGTTTTAATGGGCAACCTAGCATATAAAAGGTTATACCTACCTTGATTTAATTTTAGGTATAACCATAAGTAGAAAATATCAGACTATTAGGAGAAATTATACTATGTTCCTCACTTATTTCTTTCTTTTCTCCTCACTTTATCTCTTTCTTCTCATCGTCTTCTTCTTTCTCTTCTCCGCAGTCCTTTTCAGATCCTTTTGTTTTTGCCACTACATCGTCGACGACTGCTGCCACCCTTCGTCTTCTGAATCCCTGTTCTGTTAATCTTTCCTTCTTAACTAGTAAAATATGACTTTTTATTGAAAAAGTTGAGATCTTGGGAGTTCTTCCGCAAGATCGTAACCTCCACCGTGGAGATCTGACCTTGTGCTCTAATGGAAGTTCTTTGAAGATCTCAGATCTTGGCCTAGGAACCTGTTATGATACCTACTTTGCTATTTACAATAATGGAGAAATTAAATGGCTATAAAGTTCGAGAAAGAGAAGAAAGCGTGGAGTACGTGTATTTAATTTGAATCATTCATTAATGAGTACACACATTTGATAATTGAACAACTTAATTAGATTCGCAGCCATTGAAACTCAGAATTAGTTTAGAAAATAATAAGTGCTTCTATTCATCAAATGCACAACATTCGTTGAACAAATTTATTTGTAAACAACTGGGAAACTCGTCCATCATTTGAACTTTAAAGCTCAGAAATTATAACAAATCTTGAAGTTGTTGACAGAAACCATCAACACACGTCGACTCTAAATTGTCTCTTAGTAAGAAGTTCCTCAGTTTGGCATGATTTTCTCTCACTTCTCTTCCAACCTCAGTCTCATCTTCCATCACAGTCTTCACAGCTTTGCATACACTTTCTTTTGTGAACAACCCATCTTCTTCCCCTTTCTCTACTTCCACGCCAACCTTCAACTTTCTACTAAACATTCTTGCATTTATAATATGATCAGCACCCAACCTAGGTAAGAACACTAACTGACACTTATTCACAAGTGCCTCTGTCACAGAAGCAGCTCCACAGTGTGTTATGAAACACCCAACAGAACGGTGTCCTAAGATCAATTGTTGTGGCACCCAACCTTCATCTACAATCCCTCTTCCTTGAACCCTTTCTCCGAACCCTTTTGGCATAGCTTCTTCAATAGATTCAAACCCATTAGGTGGCTTAAGTGCTGCAAGAAATGGAAAACCTGCTTGCTCCAGACCAAGCAACAACTCTTGAAACTGATTTTCCGGTAACGAGCCTTCGCTTCCATATGCACAGAAAACAACAGAACCAGGGTTGAATCCTTCAAGCCATGAAACCCATTTTTCCTCCAAAGTAGAGTTTGGTGGCTCGGGTAAAATAGGCCCTGAAAATAGAACAGGTTTTCTATACACGATTTCAAGATAGTCAGCATATAGCATCTGCCAAGCTTGAACCTAGGCCCAGGCGATCGTACAAGAAAACACCACTTCCAAACTCGAGTTTTCTTGTGGCAGCAAGGAATCGAAGTTCATGTGCATGAAGCTTGATGGATGAATCAGGGAACCCCTTAGGTGGCTTCATAAGATCAACTTCGGTTAACTCTCCTCCTTGGATCTGCCTTGGTCCGTTCCAGAGGTATGCTATAGTTGATGGATTAAGTATCCAGTATTGTATGCACTTTATGCCCAAGCTTCGTGTTATGTTTGGTAACCAATGTTGGAAATCGAAGAAGACAATTTGTGGCTTCAGTTCCCTTAGGAGAAGTTCGATGTGCTTCTCTGTGCTATCCATAGCGGTGGCAATAAGTGGGAACAAAGAGGAGGGCACGTCTGAAGTGGTTTCAGCATCGTGAGGAAGACCATCAACGTGAGGAACATTGATGGGGACAAAGGTGATGTGGTGTGGGTGAAGGTTGAGATGTTGTAGTTTGGTTTGTGTTCTTCTGGGGGTGAAGAAGGAGATTTTGTGGCCTCTCTTTGCTAACTTGTTGGAGAGGTGAAGAAATGGGATGAAGTGGCCCATGGCAAACCATGGAAACATTGCTATGTGCATAGATGGTGCGTGTGCATCCATAGCTGCCAGGACTTGTTGCAGGTTCAACTACTGAACCAATTGAGTGACACAAAAACCATTCAGCCAATTATTTGTATATTAAACTAAAAGTAATTAAATTGAAATGAATTTCCAATGAAGTACTGTACTATACCGAGGCTGAAAAATGTACCAAAAAAATCACCCATATAGACTGTTTTAGCTGAAGCGGTCTGGCATCAAGACAGTGAAAAAAAAGTCATGGAATGCGCCACCTCATTACTTACTAGTATCCTCACCCTTCGAAGGCAAACTTTTGTAATGAACAAAAGTAGTTTTTTTTTTTGCATAGATGAAAAGAGTAGCTATTAACATATTGAAATGAAAAATTACACATGGAAACCCGAGATGCTAATTGGCACCTAGTCAGAAAATATAAAAATGAGAAAAGTATAGATACTATAGGTAGAATATGTTATGTGACACCTTAAGTGACAAAGAAAGAGATGAGGGAGAACGGTAACTAAGATAGATAATATGATTTAAAGAGAAAATAAATAAACATGTTAATTAGATGTTTAAAATATATGATTGTTTAAGTATAAGTACTTTTATAGATATTATGATTTGGCATGAAGAAAGAGATAGAAAGAAGGAAAAAAATATTTAATTTGTTAAGTGTTTAAAAATGTCCATGTATTATATATCACTTAAAATATTTATATATTATTTCTCTAAATATATATTCCATTTTGGATGTCCTAAAATAGAGTGTGATAATATTATTATCATAAGTCTTGATAGATAATTTTATATTTTAAAGATGTGATTAAGAATTCCATCATTATTCGTTCACACTTAAAAAAAATATAAGTGAAAAGAAATCAATCAATTCTTTAAATAAATTTTAATATTTTAAAAAATTAACGATAAAAATATTCTTTTAAACAAAAATAAAGTGTAATAGCAAGATAAAAGATTTAGAAGAGAAAAATAAAAGATGTCATAGGTAAATAAAAGAGAAATAAGATATAAAATCTTTACTTGGCCGCACATCAACAACGCAAATTAAAAAAGATGTATGACTGAACAATAGACATAGTAATGGGGCGGGACGTGTATAGATATTGTCTCTCGAATCTCTTACCCCCGACTCCTTAACATATCCTCATATCCTTACTCGATACCCAACGGATATACGTTCCCGTTGGGTATCGGGTATCCCGACCCCGTCCCATACCCGATTCAAATTAAAAAAAATATTTTTTTTTTAAAAAACTATTAAAAATTTGATTTTACAAAAAATAAATTGATTCTTAAACATTTATTTTTAACTAATTATATATCCATAAATTTATTATAGCGTATGTGTCTACAAAAATCGTTAAGAAAATAATATTAAATTATGTAAAAAATTTAAAATAAAATTAACTAGTAATAAAAATTCCATGCCTTTTGATTAAATTATGCAAAAATTCTAAAGATTTTAAGTGATGGGCGGGTTCGGGGATGGGACGGATCTAGTAATCTCATATCCGTACTCGTACTCGACTTTTGGTTATCGGGAAAAATTCGAATTCGAACTCATATCCGATCAACCCAAGTATTACCCGTAAAAGTCGAGACGGATTGAAACGGATACCCGTAGGAATTTAGTTGCCATGTCTACTCACCAATGATTACTAACGATTTCACCTTTCACGCAAGTAAATTCTAGCATACAATTAATACAAACTAAGGACATAATTTTGGAGTTAACTCACCTTTATAGGGTTGCCATCTTTTTGCTGTGAATTGTAAATATAACTATAAGTTACAAGTTTGATCCTCTTAGTTAAAACAATTAATATTCTAATAAATTAATATTTATTAATAAAAAATTATAAATATAACTTTTAGTTAACAAAAAATCAATGATAATATAGATATTAGAGATTTAAAGTAATAGTACTAATCATATTAATAGTTTTAATAGACTTGTAAATATATCAATTTTATTAACTATTTTTTTAATTAGTATGATATATTATTTTATTTAATATAATAATATTTATATATATTAACTGTTTTAATTTCTTTTGAGTGAAAACTATATAATAAAAATTAATCTATAGTTAAAGAGTTAAAATGTGACTTTTTCTAATATTAATATCACTTCGGATTCTAGTATAAGAAATAAGTGATAGTATTTTATTTTTATAATAAGGACTGGTAGTATTATTTTTTATGTATTAGGTAGAGTCTTTGTTCTGATTCGGTCTACTATAATTTTTACTGGGATTTTATTTTGTTTACTGTAATATTACTATTTTTAATGACTTAGGCGTGAAGTGCGTGACGAAATATTTAATTTGCCATTATCAGATTGAGAATCAGATCTAGATTTGTGTTCGTGTTAAAAAAACATTTTTGCGATTGAGAAAGTATGAGAGCATAAACCAAGATAATGATTCCCGTTAATTAATTAATCAAAACTTGTTCCTCACTCAGGTTTGCTAGTGTTCACTTCTTCATGTTTCTTTTATTTATTTATATATAACTTTTTCTTCGCGTCTTTTCTTATATATGATAAGACGACACTCCTAAATTAAATATGATAATGATCATTATTATTTTTTGTGGTATTATTCATTATCATTTTTATGTCTCCTTTTATATATTAACATGTTCCAACTAACATTTTTCATTTTTTTGAATTTCCAATCTTTTTAATCTTAAAATTTTCAAGATTTCTATTTCTATTTTTATATAATCCTTGAATATATATATATATATATTTACTAATTTAGTCTCTTCCTTTTTTTTCCATCTTTACTTCTGGTTCCTGTCAAAGAAATTTTTAGAGATATACAAAGTAAAAAATAAAATTAAAAAAAAAACATTAAACACTAACTTTTTGTACAAATTATTTGTATCTACAACAAGGCATCTCTTGATATATGGTAGCCTAAGCTTTTATACTTCATTCAAAGACAATCAGCAAAAAACTCAAGCAGGAGCAGCCATGGATACACTAGTTGCAAGGTAAAAATTATATTAATTTGGATTAACTAGTTGAAAGGTTCATTTAACGCATTACTCACTGCTATTAAATAAAACTGATTTCTATTCCTCAATGCACAACATTCGTTGAACATATATTTATTTGTAAACAACTGAGAAACTCGTGGATCATTCAAACTTTAAAGCTCAGAAATTATAACAAATCTTGAAGTTGTTGACAGAAACCATCAACACACGTCGACTCTAAACTGTCGCTTAGTAAGAAGTTCCTCAGTTTGGCATGATTTTCTCTCACTTTTCTTCCAACCTCATTCCCATCTTCCATCACAGTTTTCACAGCTTTGCATACACTTTCTTTTGTGAACAACCCATCTTCATCACCTTTCTCTACTTCCACCCCAACCTTCAACTTTTTACTAAACATTCTTGCATTTATGACATGATCAGCACCCAACCTAGGTAAGAACAGCAACTGACACTTATTCACAAGTGCCTCTGTCACAGAAGCAGCTCCACAGTGTGTTATGAAACACCCAACAGAAGGGTGTTCTAAGATCAATTGTTGCTGCACCCAACCTCCACATGCAACCCCTCTTCCTTTAACCCTTTCACTGAACCCTTCTGGCAAAGCTTCTTCGATAGAAACAAACCCATTAGGAGGCTTAAGTGCTGCAAGAAACGGAAAACCTGTTAGTTCAAGACCAAGCAACAACTCTTGAAACTGATTTTGCGGTAACGGGCTTTCGCTTCCATATGCACAGAAAATAACAGAACCAGGTTTGAATCTCCCAAGCCATGCAACCCATTTTTCCTCCAAAGTAGTGTTTGGTGGCTCAGGTAAAAGAGGCCCTGAAAGTAAAACGGGCTTCCCATACACAGTTTCAAGATACTCCGCATATGGCCCTTCAATTTCTCTGCAACCTTTGAATCCAATTGCATCTGCCAAGCATGTACTGGTGTGCAGCCGATCGTACAGAAAAACGCCGCTTCCAAACTCGAGTTTCCTTGTGGAAACGAGGAACCGAAGTTCATGTGGCTGAAACTTTATGCATGCATCATCAGGGAACCCCTGAGGGGGTTCCATAAAATCAACTTCAGTTAATTCTCTTCCTTGGCTTTGTCTTGGTCCGTTTCCGAGATACGCTATTGATAACGGATTAACTATGAAATACGCGACACTCTTGATGCCTAGGCTTCGAGTCAGGTTGGGCAGCCAATGTTGGAAATCGAAGAAAACAAATTGTGGTTTCAGTTCCCTTAGGAGAAGTTCGATGTCTTTCTCGGTGCGGTCCAAAGCCGTGGCGAGAAGTGGGAACAAAGAGAAGGGTATGTCTGAAGTGGTTTCAGCATCTTGAGGAAGACCATCAACTCGAGGAACAGTGATGGGGACAAAGGTGATGAGGTGAGGGTGAAGATTGAGGTGTTGTAGTTTGGTTTGTGTTCTTTTGGGGACTATGAAGGAGATTCTGTGGCCTCTCTGTGCAAGCTTGTTGGAGAGGTGAAGAATTGGGGTTAGGTGGCCCATGGCAAACCATGGAAATATTGCTACGTGCAAAGGAGCTGCACTTGTGGAATCCATGGCTGCTTCAGTTTTTGTTGTTGTTTGTCTCTGAACGAAGAATAAGAGCATGTTATGCTATCGGGTACGAGGCACCGTTGTCCATATATAGCTCGTGTAGCTACGCCATTTGTCAACTTTCCGTCCCCACTTCCCGTTCTTATGTGAACAATGTTTTTTTCTTGAGTTATCTAAGATAAAAGAAGAGATAATAGTCCCCACTTCCCGTCCTTATGTGAACAATGTTTTTTTCTTGAGTTATCTAAGATAAAAGAAGAGATAATAAATAAATGATTAATTTGATATACGGTGAATATAAAAAGTAATTGATTAATATTTAATTGTTTTTCAAACATAATCACTCTTGTTATCTCTTTCCATTTTGTTAGAGAAAGTGGTTATAATTTACAAGAGAATTAGAAGAGAGAGGTAACAAGTACTCCTTGTCAATATAACATAGTAATATATATTAACGAATTTCTCCAACTATATTTTCATCATATCTAATTAATTAATTAATTCAACAAGAACTGATATATTTAATTAACTTAATCCTTAATATTAAATTTATCTTAAATTTTATATTTTTCTAAAATTATTCTTAATATTAAAATATATATACTCGATCTTATTATTTTTGACAAATATTTTGGTGACAATATTTTTTAATTTCTCTCATTAGCTAGTAAGATTTCCAAAATACTCCGTATGTAAGGTAAAGTGAGACTTTACTTATTTTTATTTTTTAATAGAAATGATCCATAATTAAGGTTAATTTTTTTAAAAAAATTAAAAACAAGAGGCATTTTATATTAATGGCTAAAGTATATTTTTGATATCTTATCTAGTTAACAGTAAAATTCATTTTAATCTGTCATCCTTTTTAAGGAAATTATTTTTTTAATCTTCTGAATTTGGGTCAATTGGGTCCTGTAGTCAGATTATAATTAATTAAAGTTTATAATTATAATATAATAAAAATTAAAAATTAATACAAAATAATACTTTGTTTTCTATATGTTTTTTTACCACTACAATGCAGTGTGATTCCATCTGATATGCATCATGATTTTGGATACCTTGGTACCGTGGACCATCAGTCTCTCCTTGTTTTGTCTCAAGAAAAGAAATGTCCCTAGCTAGCTATAATAGTGTGTTTGGATGGATCAATTTAACAGGAAAATTCATTTTTTCAAGGAATTTAAAATGATTTATGATAAAATAACTTGTTTGGATAGAATATTTAAAAGAAGATTTAAATTTTGATATTTTTATGAATCATTTTGATTGACTAAAAAAGTAGGATTTCAAATTCTTTAAAAAATATATAATTTGAAATTATTTTTTTGAAGATGCTCACTTTAACTCACGTTCTTGTTCGCGACTCTTTCTTGCTCAACACTCACAATAATATTAGGTTCCAACTTGCTTGTACAAATCATTATTATAATTATGTCCTTCAATTATACATAATTAGCATTTTTTATGGCTATTTGGAATTGGTCTATCTATCTCATTATGCATACGACTAATGGTTGGTTTTCCTGTTGTGTCTTGTTGCTTCAAAGGATTAGACATAAAATATAGATCCAAATATTAAGACCTAAATATCTTCGCTTATAAGGGAATGAAGCTGATGCTAATAAACTTTGAAAATATTTTCCAACTTATATATAGAGTCAATAAAGTCATTATAATTTAAATTGCAAGAAGCACATGATGCAATTGCATGCAAGCAAGGAGTTCAAAGTGCCTGAAATTCTCCACAATCATACCACCATTCGAAGTGCAAGTAACTTTGTCTCAAATCACAGTTTTCTCATCTCATATCATATGACAAAAGACAAAGAAATCAATAATAAATATGTTGAATGCGTAATAAATAAATTATTTTGATGCATGAAGTGCTTAAAAGCTTACACATATTGATTTTTTTTAAGTCAACATTTTTAGAGTCTTTGTTAGAATTTAATGCAATGTGGCGAATGCAATACATAGAAGTTACATCCGGCTCAGTCCACCCAACTCGTTCTGATAGCAAAGCTATTAGCAAATTAGTTTTCCTATTGATATAATACACAAATTTAGTTGAGGTGTAACATATCTCCTCAAATAATGCAAGAACCACATCTAAGCTTCTTTGTTCTCGCTCTCAACAATTGCAAAAGCAAGTAGAAAAATGTTTCGACAACCATCTTGTCCAATGACCGTCAACAAAGTACCACAATATTTTTCAGTTAAAAATGTGTCATCTACTTACACAACCGGTTTGCAATATTAAAAACCTTTAATGCATTGCTTAAAAGCCCAAAATACATGACTAAGAATCACCTTAGAAGAGTCATCCTCACCATCCTCCATTGAATTGGATGTTTTGTATTTAACAAGTCTACCTGGTAGAAAATGTTGAGTAGATCCATATAGGCAAATAACTGTATGATTCATCCTGACTTTCAAATGCAATTTTGAGTGCTTTTTGTTTAGTTGTCCATGTCTTTTTGTATGTCACAGACAATATAATCAAAGTGTTGTAGAATATCTGCAATCAAGGTTTTGATTTAGATACAAACATTTTTTTTTACTAAGTGAATAATATTATGAGCAATTACAGATAAGTCTAACCTAACATGATCTTGTGATATAAGTGAAGTTATACAAATATGAATATCATTTGTTTTCTTTATCTCCCACCTCGTGTGTATTTTGCTAGGTTTGGTCCCCCCCAAGTATTTTGTAAATCCTGTCTATTAATAATATTTATTGGCATGTGCAGTAGAAGATCATTAGAAGCGCAGGTGTCAACCCAATTAGAATTTTTTCTCCTATAATGTGATGTTCAAAAATGCCTTTTGATTGAAAAAAAAAGGCTTAAATATCTTTTTTAGGTTTTACAATTTAGTGCTTCTTTGTTTTTAGTCCTTGTAAAAAAATTATTTTATTTTTAGTTCTTACAATTTTTTTTTGTTTTTCGTCTTTATGACGCTTTAAGTAATATTTTTTTCATCATTCAAAGTGTCATTTGATAATTGCTAGTTATGAATACATTTTGGAGGTTAAATTATATAGAAATTTATAATTTTTCTCTCATAATTTTTCTTTTTGAGCAAATATCTCTGAGAAGAATCAAGAATGAAGATGATATTACTGCACTCTAGTTTCACTAAACCATGTTTTATTTTAATTGTGTTGTAGACTGAGTATTTTTTATTATGTTATTGACTTTGAGTATTTTTATTATGTTGAAAGTAGAAGTGTTTTAATCAATTGTTTGGTAAGAGTTTTTTAAGTTATATTTATTTGATGCAAGATATTTTGATGATGCAAAATATATTTATGCATTTGAAATGAAAATTACAATTTTTAATATATAACTCGTATAAAAAAAATCATTGTGACAGAATAGTGAGGGATGAGCAAGGCACCATAACGAGGATTCGCTAAGGAACAGCAACAGAAATTTTGTGAAGGAGTTGCTATAGATTAGCAAGAAAATGGTGAGACATTATAAGCACTCATAGCGAGGGAATTGCAAAGGAATGACGAGGAAATATATGCACATGATAGTGAGGGAATAGCAAGCGATTAGCAAACGAAGGTTTGCAAGAGAATTGCAACCTAATAGCTAGGGATCAATAATAAGGGAATAGAGATCAATTTGCTAGAGATATATTTGAGAGGAAATTGCATCGAAATAGCAAGAGAATATTAGCTGGGGGATTGGTGAGGAAATATTAACTAGGGATTGGCGAGGGAATAAGGGCAAATTGTAGATGCCTGTTAGCAAAGAAATTTTTTAACTTCCTTCATGTAATTATTGAGAGATATGCTACGAAACTTGCGACATAATAGCAAGGAACTACTTTCCTCAATAGTCATCTACCATGGATTTAGTTAGGCAACTTTCCCTCACTAATTCTTCGATCTTCTCTTGCTAAATGATTTTGCGAGGGATCAGCATGGGAAATTTTTCTTGCTAATATACGTTTTTCTTGTAGTGACTTTAACAAGTAATTTTATATCTCAATAATTTGAAAGATAAATTTAGAAAATCATAATACTGTTAATAAATTGTTATTTTAGTTTTAAAAAGTTTCATCTTAAAGTTTAATTACTTTACGGTTAGATAAATAATTGAAATTAGGTTGATCTCAATAAATATCATTAACAACATGTATTTTATATAAATATTTATAAATTGTATAGGTGTGTACACAAAAGACAAATATCCAACTAGTTCATAATTTAAATGAATTTTTTCAAGGCAAAAGGCGGGATAAAAGAAAGCATCACAACAAGGAATGCCATCTCATGTATATTGATATACCAAATCCCTATCAATCATTTGCCACCAAACCAACATATATCATGAAAAAAACTGTTAAAGAACCTTAAATGAATTGAATTCAACTTAAGTTCAAATAATTTAATCAACAAATCTAATTTTCAATTCTTTAAATTAATCAAGTTTATCAAACTAATTTGCTGGTCAAGTCTCAAATTAGTTTTAAGTTGATTTAGTTCACCACGAGCACTAAATGTACTACTAGGCATGGTTGTTAAACTCGCGCTTTAAATCGTACGATTTTATGATTCCACTAAGGTTCGACGAGTTAAATCAAAAGTAGAATTAAAATCGGAGTAGACTTGTCCGATTTAGCACAGACTCAGACAAGTTTAGGTAGACTCGCGAGTCTGCTACGTGTCTATGGATTTACGAAAATTCAAAACGGCGTCGTGCTGAAGCTGAACTACTCACTTACTCGCGACTCTGTGTTGTGCTGAAGTTGAGCTACTCACCTTGTTCGAGTTCTGCTTTGAAAGCCCTCACTCGCGTCGTCATCGCTGGCCCTCACTTGCGGTCCTCATAGTTGTTGGTCCTCCATCCTCCGTCGTCATCGCTGGTCCTCACTCACACTCCAAGTTTTTCTCCGTGACGCCAAGGTAATTTCTCCTCTCCTTTCATGACCTAACTCGCGTCGTGATGTTTCCTTTATAGTCATACAAGCGAAGCTGATTCGCAGAATTTTATCAAATGTATTAGACCCCTCTCTTACTAATGGAACCATCATAGAAATGATAGAATATTCGTTCTGGCTGCTAGAACTCTAGATCTATTTTTTTTTTTAAATGTGATCTGTCAGCATTGCAGAACAAAGAGAAGAAATTAATTAAATAATATTTACAGGTAGAAATTAAAAGACAACAAAAATTTGGCAAGCATTATTCAACTCTATAAAAAAAGATGAAGTTATATGCTATATTTCCCTTCCCCTGCAAGGCTTCTCATGAGACTTGATGAATTCCATAGAAAATAAGCATATTAAACACCATAATTAAACTAAGCAATTTGGGTCTCCAAAATCCTAGTCACACTGAATCAACATGGTGCCAAAAGTTAGGTGTAAATTGCCACATAAGCAGTTTAGCACTGAAGGTGCACTACCTAAGATCATTGTTGCTTTTGCATAGCTCCACCATTTAAATTTAGCGTAATTTTATACTCAACCTGTAGGATCCAATTTCATACCCAGTTCACAAAGTTAGTCATGATTCATGAATTTAACACAGATAAAAGCACACAGTATAGAACCTTGATTATCTTATTTCAACCTCTAATATTTTTTAAAGGTTAATGGTTCAATATGCAAGCCAAAGTGTAGTGCTGCTATCTACTTTTTAAAGTTGAAAGAGTCAAAATTACAAACTATTAAGCCACTTTGAAATGATAGGAGGGTCAACATGTGTTTACCTGGTAATTGTAGGTCTATTTGGAGGTTTTAATCCAAAAAGAAAAGTACCTAATGCCTGCAGTACACTTCTTAGGAGCAGGTCTTGAAAGCTTAACGAGATTTGTGGGTAGAGGCGCAGATGAGAAGTACCTAAAGTGGAAATGGAGAGATTAAAATCAGGGAAAAAATTGTTATTCTTAAGAGAATGATTAAATTTAAGACACATACCTGTGCTCTAAGGCCGAGGCCGCCTGCGGAGCACATCTTCTAGGCTTGGGATCTTAAATAAAGATCTTCAGCATAATCAGGAAGGAAAATTATATCAGAAACATGGACTGCAATTTACTAAGATAAAACTGCAATTTTAATTAGAGAATAGAATCAAAAACATGAACTGTAATTTTAATTAGGAGATTTGAATTATTAGAGAATTGATACAGATTTGAATTTTTTTTAAGTGTTTTTATTTTAAAAATTTATGTTTTGTATCGTATGAATTTATGTTAGATTGAGTGTGAATTATGAACTATATTAGTTTATTGAATTAATGTTAAAGTTTATTATTTTCATTGATTTTAGGATTGAAATATTTATTTATGATTTTATATAAAGAAATATAAATATATTTTTTATTTATTTGAGTAAACTCTTACGAGTTTATAATTTGATTTTACGAGTCAAATTTACAAAACTTTCACAATTTTAGGTAGAATCACTATTAACCTTGCTAGTAGGTATGGAAAAGATTATGAACTACTACTGTTTTAGAAAAGATTTTTACCTTGTGTCGTCTGACAACCCCGCATTAGAGAGATTAGTTTCTTTTGCCTTTGTGTTCATATTCTCAACTTCATCTTCCTTTGTAACCAACCAATTGTAAGGAAGCTGGAATTTAGGCCCAGAGTTGTTGTTACTTTTTTCTACACTATCAAAGTCAACATGGTGTACTACATCATTAGGATGGAGTGGAAGAGATTCTCCTTGTTGCATCCTTTCAAGGTCATCTATATCTTGCCTGAATATACTCTTCATGCCCCATGCATTGATCTTAACACTTGAGTGGGCTTTAAATGTGATATGAGCCCCTGTTTTCACAAAATGGCAGTGTTCTCGAGAGATATAAATGACCCAAAGATGTTTTGATCCATAAATCTTGTTCAACTCCAAATTAAGTGGCATGTCAAAGTATTCTTCTGTGTATTCACTTTCAAAAGAAAGACGAAACGGATGTGACGAAGAAAATGAACAATGTGGAGAACTACTAGAAACCGCAGGACGAATAATGTTCCGCTCAAATGTAACACAAAAGACAAAACCAATCCAGTTGTCATCCACATTAAACTGCATTATCCGTATAACTGAATCCCCTTTAAACCCTTGGTTTAATAACCACCGAGGAAGAATAACTTCCAAACCCAAAGGAACAACAATGTCAAAGCCACACCGAAAATTACAAGGTTCCTGCAGTACCAAAACGAAAATCACAACAACAAAATTTTATTGTAATCAAATCAAATATTAACTAGTGTCCTTAACACACTAATTATTAAGATATGCAAAATTCTGTTTCTCATGATTTTTTTTACATTCTTAGCTCTTATGTTTTTTATAATAATTTTTTGGTTAAATTACATTCTTATAATTTATGATTTTTATCTTTTTAGTCCTTATAATTTAAAAATGTTCTTTTTAGTTTTTATAATTTACATTTTAATTTTTTTTTAGTCCATGTAATTTAAAAGAGTTTTTTATAATTCCTATAATTTGCATTTTGAAAATTTTAACGACTAAAAAATAAGAATTTAAATATAAATTATCGAGATTAAAAAAATTACTTTCAAACTAGAGATTAAAAAAATAAAAAATATGAAACTATAAGAATCAAATGAATAATTTAATCTAATTTTTTTGTTTTAATTTCTTAAATAGTATCCTTAGAACAGTTGTTAGTAATCAATTATAACAAGTATTCATAAAAAGTATGTTTTAATCTCTAAAGAGAGTGCTCCTAAGTCCTAATGAAAGAACAGGTCAATATTTCATCCAAAAATAGAGAAATGGAAGGTGCTTAGAGTGCGAACCTTAATCAGTCTCACTAACCATGCAAGTTCTAAGTCTCTGCTTGGCGACACCAACATATGAGCCAGCTTGGGACAATCAAAAACATATAACCCTGACGTATGGTCACGAGATCCAGATACCGTTTTAAAATACCATCCCCCTAATGAAGCCCTTTCTGATGGAAGGTCGGGCAAAGCTTCAAGCTTATGGCAATGAGACAAGTTTAAATACGCTAGACAATGTAGCCCACAGAAGGAATCATAAGGTATTGAAACAAAATTGTTTCCTTGAAGATTCAGTCTTTCTAAACACCTTAACTCTCCAATAGCATCAGGTACTTTAACTAGATTGCAAAAGCCCATATCCAGAAAAACCAAAGATTTCAAATGGGATGAAGGACTGAAAGCTCGTCCTAAGGGCAAATCCATAAGTTCCAAGCATCCCCATAAATCTAGGGTTTGAAGAGATGTCATGGTATTCATGTTGTTAGGTATACTAACAAGATTTTTGCAGTCTCTAAAACTCAAGAATGTAAGTTTTGCAAGAGCTCCAATAGATTCATGTACCGAGGATAAACTTGTACATCCATCAAAGTCAAGGTACTCAAGATTTGTTGTCCTTGTAAAATCTGGGGTGTTTTCAAGTTTAGTGCAACCAGAGAAATGTAGAACTCTCAAAGAAATTAGATTAAAACCACGGCCAATTTTGATGCTTATTAGATTGTTACAATTTCTGAAACTCAAGAAAACAAGGTTTTCAAGACGTCCCATTGATGGATGGACAAATGTTAAATCTGTGCATCCTGAAAGATCCAACCGCTCAAGGTATGGGGCCCCAGAAAAATCTGGAGTCTCTACAAGAAATTTGGAGTTGCTCAAATCCATCCTTTTCAGACATGGAAAATTCTGTAGAAAATTAACAATTAGCATCTCCTTTTAAAACTTAAATTGCATTATTTCACTTCTGTTTAATATGTACTACGTCCTTCAAAATGGAGAGCACAATTTATTTTGAATTGAAGAAAAAAATACTATCCATTTACTTCTTTTTTTTTAAAATCTTTTCAATTTTTTAAACATGTTACAACATTTAATTAAATATATTTAAATTTTGAATTGTTAAAATTATGACGCCTGGCCACTGTAGAATTAAAAAGAAAAGTGACCACATGCAGTGACACTTCTTTTGAAAACTTATTGAGTTAATATTTCTTTCCATTTTAAACAAATAAAAATATTAATAAAAGACATTAAAGTACCTTGCGGCCTTCCCATAAACAATTGATGCTACTACTAGGCATATTCAATTCCTCAAGATCAAAGGCCGCAAAACATGATGGCAAAGAAGTAAAAGGATAATCATGCCACAAAAGATATCGCAGCTGGGTGGAGAGAAAATCGAGGCTTCCTGAAAAACTTTTTTGATATAATATAAGTAACCTAAGGTTCTTCATTTTTGATAGTTCAGCAACGCTACATTCGGACATATCTTGATCTTTTTTATTTAGAACTACGGCTGTGACATTATTTGTTCCCTGGCAAACGAAGAATAAACATATGTAAATCAATAAACATTTAAATAATATATATATATATAATAATTTTAAAAGAATTATTCTCTATTTTAATATTTCATTTTCTTTTAATCTAATGATTAAAAATGAATTACTCATTAAAATAATAAGATTAAAAGAAAATAAAGAACAAAAATAAATTTTTTAAAATTATTTTAAGAGTAATTTGATTCCTCACACTCTTTATATATACAATTAGTGTAAATGAAGTAATCAATGCTATCAATATGCCTCCTTCACTTTTACCTAAATATGTTGCAAATTGTTGAAATTAAAAGCAATATTTAACATGCACTAGTTTAGAAGATATAATTGTTTACCGTTTGGGTTGTCATGACACGAAAGAAATCTTCATAAAGCCATATTCTACTCCATGATCCTGGTTGTTCAGGAAATTGATTGCGAACAATTTTCTTTCCCAATTCTTGCAACATATCATGCATATGAATTTCTTGATCTCTAAGTGTTATGAGTGATTTCTCAATGAGTCTTGGGATTCCAATGTGAGTGTGTAATCCACAACAGTTCAGAATTCGCTTAGCATAATCCTCCATCTCTTCTTTAAAGAAACAAGCAATGTGTAAAAATATTTCTTTTTCTTCATATTGTAGTCCATCAATACTTATTTGAAGTACATCCATGATTCCATTATCTAGACTATTCTGAAATCTATCCAAAGCATCTTTCCATTGGGTAGCATTTCGAGTACACAAGAAAGAACCTATTACTTTAATTGCTAATGGAAGACACTGGACATATTTGAGTACCTCAGGAATCAACTCTACACAACTACTACTTTGGTCTTCACTTTTGAAAGCTTTTGAATAAAACAGCTTGCGAGCATCATTATCATTCATTAATGAAACCTTGTGTATTACATGTGCTCCATACACTTTTAGAATATGCTCATCCCTAGTGATAATAATCATTCTACTCCCTTCAAAAAGAAAATTAGGGTTTATGGCCAATTCCTGCAATTGCTCTATTTGGTCAACATTGTCAAGAAATATGAGGACTTTTATGTTGTGTAGCCTATTTCTTACTATTCCTGATATTTCAAAAGGACTATATATTTCTAGATTTTTCTCGTCTAAAGTTTGACGAACTATTTGCTTTTGTATAGCAGTTGCACCTCCATCCCTGTAAATTTTGTTTACATTCTCAACGAAACAACAAGCGTCAAACTTGTAAGATATTCTATCATACAAGACAACAGCCTGAGTTGTCTTTCCTATTCCACCCATCCCGCAAATTCCTAAAACTCGAACATTATCATTATTTGAACTTAATTTTAAACTACCTTCTAATTCTTGTACACGTGATTGTATCCCAATGAGGTCATCAACAAACCCAGAGAATTTATGACCCAATGTTTTTATCACCTCTTGAACAATATTTTCAATCTCTCTAAACTCGGGCCTGGAAGAGAAAAAAAAGAGTAAGCTAGCTAAATTATCTGTTAAATAAAATAACGTTAATATCTTCATATATTTATTGATAAAAGTTAATGAATTTAATTTATTTGTACCTTCAATATATGTAATAAAACTAACCACTTTTGTACATTAATTATTTTGTTAATTAATAAACATATACGATGCGGCATATAAGATAACCAAACATTTATGTAAAAATAATTGAAATATAAATTACACCCATTACTTTTTTTTTGAAATAATTACACTAATGACTTAAATATCTTTTAAGTCTTGCAAATATGATTCTATTTTATTATAGTCTATACAAAATTTTGTTACTTTTAGATCTTGAAATTTTCTTATATAGTGTTCTTTTTTAATCCTTACTATTAATTCTAGTTAGTTTAGTATTAACATAACTGATTGATAAGATAGATGACAATAATTAAGACAATAAAATATTTAAATTAAGATAATTAAATTATTTATAGGTGTTAATTCAATTAAGTAATATATATTTATTATTTTATATAAATAAGATAAGAGCAAATTACATTTCTCCTTTAAAGTTAACGCTTATTACACTCAATTTTACTCTTTTTTATCATACATAAGACTTTTTTGTTTGTTTTTAAGGATGATGAAATTGTTGTAATTGGTGAAGACGACAGAGTTAATGAGAAAGATGAGAAGCGAGTTAATAATATTTTTGTAGGCGAAATCAGACTTGAACTTGGACCAGAAACATCACCAAAGTAATAAAGATTATTAGAGTATTTCACAAATAATTAACACCATTAATAACAGTTACATAAAAATGTCAAGAGGATGAGTGTAATTTACTCAAATTATATATGGTTTACATTTGTTTTTAATTTTTAATATATTATCAACAATGATTTATATCATTTTTATCATTATCCCTACTTTTCAATTCATTAATTTACTTATAACATTACATTAAAAAAAATGCAATTTAGTTGTATAATTATAATTTAATTATATAAAAAAATTTATAGTTTAGTTAGATGCTAAGAATGTAAGCTAACAACAAAGGGAATAATATATATATATATATATATATATATATATATATATATATATATAGTTTAATACATACTTGTTCATGACATCCCAACCAGCTGAATTGGCCAGATCTGTCATAGCTCTCGCCCATCGATCAACCTTGTCTGGATCTTCTCTGAATCTCGATCTGTGTGAAACAAAGGCAACCTCGTATGCCCCGTTCTGATGTCTTACATGAGATGGATCTACATCATAGAAAACAGGGAACACAGTTTGGTTTGATTGTTGTTTGCAATCAGCTATAGCGGCCATTTCGTCTAAACACCATGTGGAGGAAGCGTATTGTTTGGAAAAGACAATGATTGAAAGGCGTGAATCTTGAATTGCTTGTAGAAGCTGTGCTGATATGGATTCTCCTTTCTGGAGCTTTTTGTCATCCTTAAAGACGAAAATACCCTTTCGGAGGAGATGGGCATAAAGATGATCAACGAAAGTGTTGCGGGTGTCAGGACCTCTGAAACTGATAAATACATCGTATCTGTAGTTTTGGTTTTGGATGCTACTGTCGACGGAGTCATTGGAAGAACTGGATGCTATACTTACTGTGCTGAAATTGGAGGATGATCCACGGCCAAACCGGGTCCAAAACCATGATACGTTTTTCATCATCGATGAATTACACTATTGGTACATGTAGACAAACACAACTCATATAAGTACACTGTATCACCGCATACAACTCAATGATTCATACAATACATTGGGGATGCATTCACATAATCCCTTCACGAATATTAAGTACGCGATGACAAAATGGACCCACTGAGGCGGGCCAGCCAACTAGCCTTTTATCAATTTGGTGGGACCGCATCAACATTTTGATCCACCAGTCTTACGTGCTCCACACTCTCTCTAACCCTCCAATCAATTGGATCAAAGATGGAGCGGGTCAGTCTATCAGCCCGCAATATTGTTTGTTTTTATAAATAAAAATTATATTAATATATGAGATTATTAAAATAAATAAAAAAAATATTATATTGTTTAAGATTTTAAAACTAGCTTTAAATTTAGAATAAATTATACTCACATCTCGTGAGATTAGCATTTTTTTATACTCAATTCCACTCTTTTTTATCATATATAAGATTCTCTTGCTATTTCTACCATCCATTCAACTGTAACCCCCTGACTCATTAACATTGATAAAGATAACGAAAAAGAAGAAGAAATAAATGAGGATCTATTGGCATCATTGTCATGTCCTTGACTTGATGAAGGTGACATCGTTGTACTTAGCAAAACAACTGTTGAGCTGCAATGCGTCGTCACAAAAGGTGAAGCAAAGGTTGTCAAGATGGGGTGACCACGTGCGACACGCAACAAGAGCACGGGTCATTGATGAGGTTGCTACGATACTCGAAGAGGTCGTAGACGGCATTGGAGGAGGTGGGGAAGGTGAATTTGCTGCGGTTGGAGAAGGCAACGAAGTTGACCAGGAAGATGAGGAACGAGTCAACGGTGTTTTAGTAAGTAAAACCTGACATGAACTTAATTGGTTTGGAAGTAGACTTGCACAAGAATGATAGGAGTTCTTAATCTTAGGGTATTAATTTCACTAAAAAATAACACCATTGGTAATAATTACTATTTAGGGGAGACAAAATAAATGCAAGTTTAGGAAGGGGTGTAAATTCAAAAACCCTAACTTTAGATAAATAAGTGTAATTTGCTCGAGTCATGATTGTGTGTTGTGATTTAGTTATTTAATAGACTTATTATAATTAGTTATCATTGAAGACTATTAATACTTTTATGTGATTTAAAATTTAAAGACTAATTTGTTATTTTAAATATTTTGTATCATCAATTACTTTTTAAATTTTTTTTTTTAAAGAATAAGTCAATCTACTAGCACACCTTCAAATGAGGTGAACTTATATGTGTAACCCGTCAAGTCTTAACGGATTGTCCCATCCTAATTTAGCAGGCAAATGGTGGGACGGGCCAAAACAGGCCGATTCGATTTGTTTTATCATCCTAAATTACGTCAGATATTATGTATGTGGGTTGCACCTAACAGTGGGAGAATTCTTCGTTTAATAAATACGCATAGACTTATTCTGAAAGATAGTCAAATATGTCGGCACCACGCTAAGCACCTACTTCCTTGGAAAATTCATCAGTAATTCAGTAATGCAGAAAATGAACTTTCTCACGAAGCACACTGAAAGTGAAATCATGTAGTTTATTTTTTTTATTGGAGAAATTGGGAACGAGATGGACTACAGAACATGCCTATTCATAGACTTCCCATTTTGCATTTTAGATTTGGAGTGAGGACAAAATTAAGGATACGAGCTCAATAATTTTATTTGATAGAGGAAGAAAATGGAGGGAGTGAAAGAGGGTAAGTGGGGAGAGAGACAAATAAGAAATAAGGTTATATTTAAGGCTGTTTAGTTAAAAAGAAATAAAAAATAAAAGTAGAAATAAATTTGGTGGATTGTTTGGTTTGAAAGAAAGAAAAAAGGAGTTAGATTATTAATTAAAATATCATTTACCCTTACATCCAAAATAATTTTATTTGTTATAAAAAAAATATTTTTTCTTTTGTATCTGCACACAGTTATTTTCCATACTCCACACAAAATAATTGCTACGTATTCCCTTTCAATAAATCTATAGTAGAAGCATTATCTCAGGATGTGGTGACGGAGATGTCAGCGTTCTTGGTGCGATATTAGTTGAAGATGAGAGCCTCTTGCACCATAATGGGAAAAAGTTTTAAAAAAATCATCATAATGGATAAATTTTAAAAAGTATAAAAATAAATAAATCATGTTTTAAAATACAATTTTATTACGAAAAAATCACACTTCAACGTATGTTTATCATAAAATTATTACAATTAGATCGTATATGCACGTACATATGATTTCAGTTTTTCAAATTTTATTATTATTAAAAGTTGAAATCATATAAACACATAATTTTAATATTTTTTAATTATTTTAAAAATCATGTATTTAAACACAATTTTTTTAATTAATTAAAAAATACTGTATTTGAACACGATTTTTTTAATAGAAATTGTGTTAAATAGGTAACACTTGTTTTTAATTTTTTAATAATTTTTTGCAGGCTAATATAAAATACTTGAAATTTTTCATAAAGATAAAAAAAGCAGATACATATTACATATATTAAAAAAAATTATAGGATGATGTTCCACATGTTGGTTTTCATGGATAGCATAGTAGTCTTTATTTTGTTGTTGAATTGGTTTTCCTTCTTGTAATATCATCATCTTCATTATGGACTCTAAAATTATCATCATCATTTATCATTATCTTCATCTTCATCATCTTTATCATCACTATTGTTCATATAGATAATAAACTATGTTAAATATTTTGTTATTTTTAATCTTTGAAGCATAATTATTATTATTATATATTGTTTAACTTATAAATTTCGTTCATATACTACCTTATTTTTAATATATTGTTTTCTTTTTTAAAAAAATCATAAATTTTAACATAAAAATAAAATCCATTTAAAATAATATAATTGAAATCGTGCAGTACAACACGATTTTAATTTTTTAAAAAGAAAAAAAATAGAAATTATACCCTACCATATGATTTTATTAGAAAAAAAACTAAAATCATATTATAACATATGATTTTAGTTCTTAGAGAAAAAATGTTTTAAGCAAATAAAAAGTAAAATCATGTTTTGATATAAGATATCTTTATTGTGAAATCATATATTAAAGGACAATTTACTCATTCTTGTATTTGTTTTTTTAAAATACCTATGATGATAATTTTTTAAAAAAATCTGTTGATTTCCGTAATTAACCCAAGATGAGATGGGTATGGGTGTGTGAGTGATTTGGAAGTGAGGGAGAATGACACAGAAATAATGAAATTGAAAGTAAAAAGCAAGAGACCAGCGGAACAAGTCAACAGCGGGTGCAGCTTCCGGAAAAATATCCTGTCCAGACCGGATGAAATCTCAACCATTCCTTAATTTTGATATTCGATGAGTTTAATACTCCGAGAGATCTTTTTCAACTGAAGAGGAACAACTGTGTTCTCACTTTACTAACCAAGAAGCTTCCGAGATTGTTCCTTATAGAGGTTCCTACTTTCATCCCCATTTCTCCAACTATACCATGGATGACATTATTGAAAATTTGAAATATATATTTATTATTTTATATAAATAAGATAATTATACATGATTTACATTTTTTTTTTAATTTTAAGTATATTCTGAACAATGATTTATATCATTTTTAATATTATCCTTACTTTTCAATTCATTAATTTACTTATAACATTACATTTTAAAAAAAGAATGTAATTTACTTGTATAATTATAATTTACTTATAGAAAAAAAAATGATAATTTAGTTATATGCTAAGAATGTAATACAACAAAGGGAATAAGAGGATGGAGAAACTCTCAAATTTCATTTCTATTGACCATGTTTTCCATCTAAATTTAAATCTCATCCTTGTCAAGTATTATCACCCCAGGGAATTAAGGATATTACGATTATAGGAGAATGACCTTATGAAATGTCCTGTAAATTTATTTTGGTCATTCCTAATTCAAATCATCCTCATCGGATTTTGAGTCGTGAGTATTTGTTGTATTTCTATGGTGGTGTTTCTTTTTTTTTAAACATTTAATGAGTTCTAAACCATTTTCTTTATGTAAATGCAAAAGTCATAAGTGGCTATGATTATAAGAGTTTGAGGGACTTGGTTATTGATGACCAAGCAGACCTTGTGTTGCAGCTCAGCAAGCAGAAGAAGAAGAGGAAGAGAGTTAAGGATTCCTCAAAAACTGAATTGGGAGGAGTATCCAAACCTCTTGGTGGAAGTGATTTTGTTGGATATGATGTTGGTGGTGGTGGTAAACTTGTTTGACAAGATTAAATCATTGATTTGGTTGTTCCAACTATGCAGCCTGAGATGGAGAAAAGAAAAGAGATCGAGTTAGAGAAAGACGAAGAGCAAGGAAAAAGAAAAAAGAAAAGCGACTCAAGTTAGAGAAAGAAAAAGAGCAAGAGATCTGAAAGAAGGTGATTTTTGTTGTTCAAGGAAGTAATCAAAGTGGTCCTACTTTGGTTACTCAACACAACGATCACACCAATAAAGCCATTCTTCACTACCATCAAGGTAAATTGCACCGATTAGATCATGTCTTGGTTGCTCAGAATATTATTTCACTTTGGAATGCTGAGTTGACTGGTCCACAATTCGTTCAATCCTTTGTTTTCTTGAGTCAAAATGACCGGGATATGATGAATTATGTTGGACCGGTGGAGAGTTTGGATGCAACTGAGATTTTCCTTGGTTGATCTCTTGTTGTGGCGCACATTGGAATGAAACAGTTGCTAGTGTTGATGAAAGGATCAAAGCAATGTTTGCCAGTTGAAGACCATGAAAGTTTAGGTTAGTAAAACTGAACAACTTAAAGTGGCTTTGACTAAAAGCAGAGAATTAACCTCTATGTTACAAATAGATATAGATGAACATGTTTCTCACTATCTGCTAAGTCTTAGGAAAATGAGTCTTTGAGTACTTGAGTTATCGCATTAGAGGAAGAAGTTATGGGTGTTGTTGCCAAACTTGAGTAAGAATACAAAGGAAGCAAAGATAATTGCTGAAGATAAATTGACATCTACTGATGAGGAACTCGCCAACTTGAAAAAGGTTGTTGCAATTTTGGATGGCGAGTTACAAAATAAAGAAAAGGTTAATTCTGATCTAGTTACTAAGTTAGAGGAAGTTAAGAAGTTGATTGTTGTTAATCACTGAGAAGGTTTCAAAAAGGCTTAACGCCAAGTTGTCGTGCTGCTTCCAGATTTTGATTATAGAAGTTTTTTATGTGAATTGTAATGTAGTGGATGGGATGATTGTTAGAGAATCTCAACTCTATTTTGATGAGCAGGAAGAAGAAGAAAAGAATGAAGTAGATTCAAACGCGGCCAATTAGTTTGTTGTTCATGTTTTGTATTTTTTTTATGTATTAGGTTTGGAATCTAAGTGTAGGTCGGATTTGATGTTTGATGTAATCAACACTACTGAATAAAGTTGATGTTTAAATTTATCTATGAATGAAATGTTGAGTTATCTAGCTAGTATTATATATCTTTTAAATTTATTAAGTTATAACATGACAATATTAAATTGTAATAAAAACACAATGTAATTCTAAATGAATTGGAAAGAAATCAAAGTGTTATTTTTGGTATGTAAAATTTGCTTAACTTATGAAACTTATATATGATTTAGATGAACTTGTTTTAAAAAAGAAGAATGCATTCGAAAGTGATTAATATATAAAATAAGATTTGAGAAATTGAATGCGTCATCGAAGGAATATATTTTGATAGAAATTGACTTTTTTGAAGACTTTATCCAAACACACATAGAGTTTAAAAGCGCTCGGAAACAAGGTCATTTCGAATTTCGAAAGATCAGTTGAAGCGGTTATAAAAAAAATTATATGAAGACATCAAATAACATTAGATTTGTGTACTTAGAAATATTGTTATACATATGTCGAAATCATGGAATTCGACCCTTAGTATTAGAAGGTTATAAATAAGACTTTTGATTGTCAATTTGCGGTAGATTGAATCATTATTACTTAACTCTTCAAACACCTTGTACATCGAAATTGACTACTGGTTCAAAAGATCATCGTATATGTATTCATTATTTTTCTTTATGAATTCATGTTTTTTTATTTTACTGTATCTTCTAAACTCTATATTTTTTTCAATCTTCATTTTTCTCGAAATTTTTATTTTTTCAATCTCTATTTCTAGTGACTGTGGAAGGATGATCATTATCGACCATAACTTTAAAATCGAAGGCCTTCAACGTGAAGAACATTGATTAGGAAGAAGGTGATGAGAAGGCCTTCAACGTGAAGAACATTGATTAGGAAGAAGGTGATGAGATGTGGGAAGAGGTTGAATTGCTCTAACTTGTGTTGTGTTCTTTTAGGGATGAAGAAGGAGATTTTGTGTCCTCTCTTTGCTAGTTTGTTGGAGAGGTGTCCCATTGCAAACCATGGAAACATTGCTATGTGCAAAGACGATGCATCCATGTTTGTTTGCTTGAACCTGTTTGCAGCTTCTCTGCATAATATTGAAGTAAATTAAGCCAACGTCTCTAACCTGAATCCTCATATTATAAGTAAAATGTAATAATTAAAAAAAACATGTATACTTAAAATATAAAGCGTTGAGTTGAAAGCTACTTTGGATCCTTCTACGAAATAATGGGGGCAAACTACCAACCAGGGCAATTTCTTTTAAAATGTACCATTTGAGAGTAAAATTTAAACTAATATCTCAAATGAGATAAGTTATAGTAAATATTACCACTTTTGAATCATAACATTTATTATAATTTTATTTTTTATTTTTTATATTGAAGTCGTAATATTTTATGACTTTATTTTTTATTTTTTTCAACATGACTTAAAGTCATAAGAACTTTTTTTTTCATGACCTTAAAGTCGTAAAGAAAAATATTTTCTTTTTATTGAAGTTGTAAATTATTTTACGACTTTCATTTTTTTTAAGTCTTTTCTAAATCGTAAATAATTTTTTATTTTAATTATTTAATGAATTAATGTATATTTTTATTAGTTTTATTTAATATTTTTTATATTTTTTTACTAATGTTAAGGATTATTATTTGTTTTGTAAATTAAGAAAATAATGCAAAAGACTAAAATTTCAATAAAAATATTAAAATGTATTATATATTTGTTTAACAAAAATATTAAAATGTGTTGTTACTAATATTAACTTATAATTTATCAAATAATATTAATTTTTAAAAAATTAATTAATTTTTATAATTATCATTAAGTAAATTAATAATTCATATAGTAGTATTAATTAATTTTATTTTATAAATTATTTTAATATTAACAACAGAAAATAATTTAGTAATAAAAGTAGTTATTAAAATAAAAACATAATACATTAATATCAAATGAACAATACAAATTAAACGGAAGCATAAAATTAAAAAGTAGAAACAATATTAGTCATCAACTTGCTTGTATGAACAATTACTATGATTATGTCCTTTAGTTCTATACAATAAACATTTCTTATGTCTATTTGGAATTGGTTCGTTTATCTCATTATGTATACGAATAGTGATTGATCTTCCCGCCGTATCTCGTCGCTTCAAAGAATCAGGCATAAAATATGGACCCAAATATTGAGGTCATTTATCTTCGCTTCTAAAGAAATGAAACTGATGTTGATAAACTTTATAAATATTTTTCAACTTGTATATATGATCAACAAAGTCATCACAATTTAAATTGCAAGAAGCACATACTGCAATTGCATGCAAGCAAGGAATTCGAAGTGTCTGAAATTCTCCACAATCATATCACCATTCGTTCAATTTGGTAGTGCATATCATTACTCGTTTTGCCCAAGTCGCATATTTGAAATTTCTTAAACCTCAAACTCCCCTATTTTTTGAACGTACATGCTAACACAATGTGAGGTGACAATGTGTCGATTTTCTTGCATCATGACATATACCTCTTTAGAGTACCTATGTCATGCCTTTATCATATTCATGATTTTCATTTCATTAGTAACAAATGAGTCATATATTTTATTAAATGTTTCCTTGACTAAGACAGTAATAGGTAATGTTTGGCCTCCTTTCAAAACAGAATTCATACATTCAACAAGATTAGTAGTCATATGTCCATACCGTTTTCCTTCATCATGAGTCGAAGTCCATTTACTCTTGCAAATTTGGTCCAACCAATTTAGTGCTCGTGGAAACTCTGATTGCATTACGAAGCAATGAGTAATAAATATGTTGAACACGTAATAAATAAATTATTTGATGCATGAAGTGTTTAGAAGCTTACCCATATTGATGACTTGTTTTTTTAAGTCAACATTTTTAAAGTCTTTGTTAAAATTTGATGCAATGTGGCGAACACAATACACAAAAAGTTTCATCCGGCTCAGTCCACCCAACTCGTTTTGATTGCAAAGTTGCTAGCAAACCGATTCCCCAGTCTGATATAATACACAAATTTGATTGAAGTGTAACATATCTCCTCAAATAATGCAAGAACCACATCCAAGCTTATTTGCTCTTGCTCTCAACAATTGCAAAAGCAAGTGGAAAAATGTTTCGACTACCATCCAATGACAGTCAATAAAGTACTACAATATTTTTCAGTTAAAAATGTGTCATCTACTTATACAACCAACTTGCAATATTGAAAGCCTACAATGCATGGCTTAAAAGCCCAAAATACACGATTAAGAATCATCTTAGAAGAGTCATCCTCATCATCCTCTATTGAATTGGATGCTTTGTATGTCACAGTATAATCAAAGTGTTGTGGCATGTCTACAATCAAGGTTTTGATTTGGATACCAGAATTTGTTTTCACTAAGTGAATAATCTTATGAACAATTATTGATGAGTATAACCTAACATGATCTTGTGATATGAGTGAAGTTGTGCAAGTATAAATACCATTTATTTTCTTTATCTTCCACCTCCTATGTATTTTGATGGGTTTGATCCCCTTAAGTATTTTATTTATCCTTTGTCTATTAATAATATTTCTTGGCATGTGCCGCAGGAGATCATTAGAAGTGGAGGTGTCAACCCAATTAGAAATTTTGCTCCTATAATGTGATGTTCAAAAATGACTTTTGATTGAAAAAAAGGCTTAAATATTTTTTTAGTTTTTGTAATTTAGTGTTTTTTTTCTTTTAATCCTTGTAAAATTATTTTTTTTATTTTTAGTTGTTACAAATTATATTTTTTTTATTTTCATTCTCGTGACGTCTTAGATAACGTTTTTTTTATTTTTTTCAAATGTTATTTAAAATGCTTTAAGGACTTAAAAATAAACAAACATAATTGGTAAGAATTAAAAATAAAAAAAATTATAAGAACTAGAAAAAACACTGAAAATATAGTTAAACAACAAAAAAAATAAACAAACTGTAAAATGATCAACTATTGTTAGATGACAATTCGTTGACACTCTTCAAAGCCCTCTATGCAGAGCTTGACGGTTGGCCAAGAAATCCTTATAAAACGTTGTTGTAAATGACTAAATGGTATGTACCTCTAGATTAATTTATCTTTGTTAAAGTAAGAGAACAGAAGAAATGTCCAAAATCAATTTCATTCCATGTGAAGTTGTACCAGTTATCATAAGTGAACTCTACGCTGCATGGGTACGCCTCTACACGCGAGCCAACTCATGAAATTCACCAACATGTGATGAATTATTACAATTAAATTACTAAAAACAAAGACTCAACATAAAATTATACATGCAACGTCATAAAATTATTGAATAATCGGAAAACGCTTGCCAGTCATGACTGAATTCATACGATGCACATCCCCTAAGGCCTAAGGGCTATGGCTGTTTTACCCCCACAAAAAAGCCCTATATTATGATATATCGAATAGTTTAATAATAAAGAAAAAACTTTAAACTTATGCATTTGCTCCGAATTACAAACTTTCCGTTGTGGTAACTACACTGACAAAATCAATTTCTAAAAACGAAAGACTACACTGACAAAATTAACGTATCCAATCACCAACCTGTATTTCATTTAAAGAAAAACCATAAAAGTGGTTTGTCTTAACATTTTTATGACTTATTAAAAGTATGTGGTTGCAACAGTAAAAAACACATGTATGCTTGGTAGCTCAATTTCATGCAGCACAGGCACGAGATTACCACAAAATTACTGACAAACAGCTAGCAATTTGTGCCAAATTATCTACGCAAAAAATATACTATATAAACATAAATACATTTTATAAATTTCAAAACATCGATAATACTCAATAAAATTGCACTTTAAAAATTAATACTTCCTCCGATTCCGATCCTTAATAATCCACCAAAATTATAAAATTTAGTTAAAAGTATTAAATTATTTTAAATTAATATTTTCTTCCAAAACTACTCATTGGAGCAAATTAAACTAACAAGATTATTTAATTTTACATTATTAATCTACTAAAAATGATTGTTGGCATGATATTTTAGATAATTATTATTAAAATTAAGAAATTTATCATATAAATAATTGACATAATAAGTTATGCACTCATTCAATTATAACTTTATTAACTTTTAAAATAATTATTTTAAAAGTCATATTAATTATAATTTATAATTTGATGATAATATAAAATTATTGTATACTATAAATAGATAACCATTAAACTCTAAATAATTTGTATAATAGAGAATAAAATTATTTTATAATATCATACTATGGATGTATAGCGTATGTTTTATAATAATAACAATAATAATCTATATTACTCATTTGGTTCCGTTACATTTAAGTTAAAGAATATATTTTTTAATCTTTATAATTTATATTTTTAGTTTCTTAAAAATGATTTTTTTAATTTTATAATTTATATTTTAATTTATTGTTTGTTACTATAGTTTAAAAGTGTTGATGTTATTTTATATTTTCAGTGGGTGGTGCGAAGGAAAGAGCGCTTAAAAGTAAAACAGAGGGAAGCAACTGGTGCAGGAACAGAAGGAGAAAGGAAAGGAAGAGAAGAGAAGAGAAGGAGAAGGAGAAGGGTTTGGTAGTTGGTTACTTAGTTTGTTTGATTAACGACGGCGCACTACACGATCCCCACAATCCAGAGGCTTGTTATTATCTCCATCCATTTAATTTAATTCCCACAACCACGCTCACCTAAGTTTCAATTTCAATCCCTTTTCTTTTTCTTTTTTATTTAAAATTCCAATTTCGCGAACCCCAAATTCCCTCCCTCCTTTTCCCTTTCTCTCTGTTCTGTAACGTAGCATTTACAGCGATCAGTTTATAGTGAGTCACTTAGAGGAGTTTTAGGTATCATCGATCATCTATGGCAGGGTACAAGGGCGATGACGAGTACGATTACCTCTTCAAGCTGGTTCTGATCGGCGATTCTGGTGTGGGGAAGTCCAACCTGCTTTCGCGCTTCACCAGGAACGAGTTCAATTTGGAGTCCAAGTCCACCATAGGGGTTGAGTTCGCCACCAAGAGCTTGAACATCGATGCTAAGGTCATCAAGGCTCAGATTTGGGACACCGCTGGCCAGGAAAGGTTCTTTTTTTTTTTTCCCTCTTCGTGACTTTTTACTTAATTGTTCTCTCTTGAAACTTCGATCTGTGATTCTGATTGTGATTGGAACTTTTGTTACTGTTGTGAATTATTGGGAACTTTTTATGATTTTGTGATTTTGGATACTGCTTCGCTTGACAACGAGAGCGTGGGTTTGGTTGAATTAACTTTTTTAATGGCTTGATTCATTGCATCGTATGGTGTTATGTTGAAGGATTGGAGTTTTGTTGCTCTGGTACGGCGTTTGTTGATATGTAATTATTTGTACTTCGAATTTTTATATAGAGTTGAAACTGGAGGTATGTTTTTTGTGAGAGTATGATCAAAAGGCATAGACTTCGTGAATCATTGGTGACTGACTGGTGTAAAAATCATGCAAAAGCACGTCCTAACATTGATCGAATTGAGGGTTTGAGGAAATACTTGGCTGGGGAATTTATTTCCTTGAAATGTCATTTCATCTTATTGCTAATTTGCTGTGAAAGTTCTGGTTGTTTCTTAAAGCTCTTATTGCTTTGGTACTGTGAAGTATGATAAGTTCTTCGGAGTTGTGTTTTTTTTTTATTGTTTTCCTTTTTTAATACTAAGTTATTTGTGAAATTATTGTAAGTTTGAAGTATCTGATAATGCTTCATTCCATAAAAAGAACATGAGATTGGTTGTGGTAACAGGTTATTTTGCAATTGACCATTTAAACTGCTATACTACATTATATAATGTTTAAAGGTTGTTGCTCTGGTACCCCTATATGGATCTGTAAACTTCAAATTTTTGTGTATACTTGAGAGAGTGTGTCTGAGTATAGATGTATATAGTTTAATTCTTAATCCCAAGTAGCAGTGTGGAGTGACTGACCCCAAAATGATATTGCAGGATAGTGGGATGACTGCTATTTTGAAGTTTTAAGATACACATAGCATGAATCATGCTGCTCATACACATGCTGAAAAATAAAAGTAAAAATCTAAAATTAAAGACATTCATAATTAATGATCAAACATCAGAATTTGATAACTAAACACACATTTCTAAAACAGCAAGGCCAAAATGGTAATGGGCTGGCCACAACAGTGATGAGCATGCTGGAAAGTGGCTGACAAAAGATGTGTCAACAGAAACTGGTCAGAAATCTTGCTAGAGAGAGCTGAGTCTTAGGTGAGGATGGTTAGGCTAGGGTTCCAGACTTGGTGGTGCACATATGATGAGGGTGGGACCTGGTTAAATGAAGGGGTGGTGATAGGGAGGGAAAAGGGTTTCTGACATGGTTTCTGGCACAACTACTTAACAATTGTCTTTTAAAGAACACTGCTTCAAGTTTTTCTTATAAACAAACAGACCAGACCAAATGATTCAGCCCAAGAGTTGGTGAACTGGTTAGGTGTTCTAGTTGATTTAGCCCACAAAACCGGTTGAGCAAATAACCATAAGAACTGGACAAGCCAGTCGAACTAGGTGAAGTGGTGAACACCGGTTTATGCTTTAACTCTTTTTTTTTTTTTTTTTTTTTAACTTTCTACCATTTAACTAAAACTATTTTTTGACTCAAATGAATGCCTACATATGAAACAATGGTTTTCTCCCATCTTAGCTTTCACATATGTTGTAACTTGTAAGCTTGGATGCTCCATTCAATATCTTACGTGAAAACTTGCTAGTATATCCTCCTCTTAGCTTTAATGATTGGTTTGATTTTAAAATATTGAAATAAAATTTGTTCTGCTCCGGTCATCATAATTTTTTAAGAAGCTCACTCTGATGTTGATAACTAGAGTACACAAGTCTATTTTTAAGTTCATATAAGTTTTTGTTTTTTGCTTAAAAATGATTTTAACGTCTAAACATTGTGAGTAAATAACAAGTTGCACAATGTACACTTTCACTTCTACGAGGTATTACTCTTTGCATTGCTGAGATTGAGCCTTAAGGAGCTTCTAATTTCATATTATTTTGAAGGTTAGTCTCTTAACAACATAGAAGGTTATATAATATATTAATAAAATAGGATAACATGTAGATACTATTATCTTATAGCTTCCTTTGCCTTTTGAATTTTTCTCATAATTCATTGTTTTTGGGAACATATACATGCAAGCATTAAGAATCTGAACTTTTGGCCAAGGAATATATATGTCATTTTTACTTAAATTCCCTTATTTGGACAGCAGTCCAATTTGGCTCTGAATGTACATTTGTATCTTGCAAGCCTCATCCATACTGATTATGTGCCCCTGGCGGACTTATCTTTAATACCTAGGTGGTGATCAACTTTTTATGTGGCTAGGATAATACGGTGGAGTTGATTACATGTTTCACATGTGTTGTAAGTTATCCTAAAAACATCTATATATAATTATAATACACTAAGACATTTGGAACAACATATTTGCGCTTATAGAATATTAGAAATGGCTTATGACCTTTCTATAAGTTTTTTTAAAACTTATTTTAATATATTTTTTAATTCTTTTAGCTTACTCAAGCTTATGAATAAGTTCTCGTTTGATAAGAGCTTATTCAATGATTGCTTAATTAATCTATTTACTTCCCCCTTTATAGGTAGTATATGGAGAATAGAGGCAAGTATGTAGCTGTTGAATCTAGTCGCATTTACTCCCATTAATCAAACAGGAGGTTCCTATTTCCTAATTAATATGAATTCCTGCTCCCCTAAAATCTGTTATTTGTCACTTAAAATAATGGAATGGACTAAAATCAGTTAGTGTTCCATGTGGATCTGATGATATTCTGTCAAATCTACGTAACAATATTCTTTAAAGATAACATATTTCCAAGCAAACTATTTTCTGCGGAGGTTAGGTTCTAATTTTGAAATGGATAATATTTAAGTGTTATTCTTCAATTAAACTTGGAGTTTTTCCTGGATAGCCCATGCTGAGCATTCATTCCAACCTTTAATGAGCAGATTAATATAGTATAACTCCATTTTTTATTGTGAAAAACAGTAGCACTAGTACTAAAGATACTACACTTGAGTTTTGCCTTTTTAGATAAACATCCTCTCTTTTCTCTAAAGCTGGTCATTAAGAGCACAATGAAATTTTCTGATGAGATGTCTATGAGAAGCTGAACTAGACCTAAATTTCTGTTGCAATGTAGTAGTAGGGAGCATTTAATCTTACCAGCGGAGAAGTTTCTCTATTGCTGTGCCAGCTATTACATCAACTCACTTGAATTGTGTTTCTGTATTAGGTACCGTGCCATTACTAGTGCTTACTACCGAGGAGCTGTTGGTGCCTTACTTGTCTATGATGTCACACGCCGTGCTACATTTGAGAATGCTGCAAGATGGTTGAAAGAGTTGAGAGATCACACAGACCCCAACATTGTGGTCATGCTTATTGGAAATAAGTCGGATCTTCGACACCTTGTTGCTGTCCCAACAGAAGATGGAAAATCTTTTGCGGAGAAGGAATCTCTCTACTTCATGGAAACTTCTGCATTAGAAGCAACCAATGTTGAAAATGCATTTACAGAGGTTCTTTCTCAGATATACCGAATAGTGAGCAAGAGAACTGTTGAGGCCGGCAAGAATGCCAGTTCTTCTGCTGTCCCATCTAAAGGACAGACAATAAATGTGAAAGACGATTCCTCCGTTTTGAAGAAAATTGGGTGCTGCTCAAACTAGATGCTTCATCTATGGCAGTTGGTTTTTATAGCCTGTTTCATCTTGTAAATGCCTACACTGGAATCGTGATACCATGTAGAATAAGGCTAGTCTTGCATATTGTTTTGAACAATGTTTACAATTTACAAACATCATCCATACGCAGGATTATGCTTCCGTGAAACGGTCATTCCAAAGACGTGTTTCAAACAAATAGGTCTACATCAAAGTTCATATAGGTTAAGCTTTATTTGAAGGATTTCGATATTTGCTATGCTCTAATTATGGTGCAGCTATTCACAGTTCGAACGTCTGTTTAGAATTTAGTTTTGTTGAAATGCCCTAGACCATATGGATCTTCGTTATCAGGGTAGTTAGTTATTATTTGTTTCTAAAGTTAATAAGTATATTGGTTAAAATTTCCATTGTCTTCTGAAGTTTTTACGGAGATGAGAAAATTATTTGTTTCTACTACTTGAACTTTAGGCTTTTATTTAATTCATTACAAACTTTATTTGTTCCTGTAAAATTTAACTTAACCAATTCATCTAAAATACTTTTAAAATTTTCTTATGAACAACTTGTTATCAAAGTTGAACTAAAATTTTCTTATGAATTACTTGATGTTAATACATACTTTTAAAATAAAATAATAAAATAAGGATAACCTCTTGTAAATTTGAATTCATCTAACACTTATCATTTAAAATTAAATTTAGTATAGTGGAAATGAGTGATATTCATGTTGTCTTGTTTATACGATGGAGACATCGAACCTTGGTTGGTATTGGTATTCGTTATGGACCATGAAAGGATAGGTTCACGAGTTGCGTATAAAACATTACTTGGAATGGAGGAAAATGCTAGGAATTTAGGCTACACGAGTTGGCTAAGAAGGCTAGGGAATTCCATATGACCATTAGCAGATGGATTTGGATTCTCTGCATTAGCATATTCCTTAAAAAGGCACTATACAGAATAAATGTTTAACTCGCATTCTTTCAAACATTCTACGGAATAGCCAAAATGATAATTATAAAACTTTTCACGTATAAGGTCTACTTAACAACAATTTTAATTTAATGTTCTAATTTCACGTACTGGAATTATCATTACCTGCACGAAATGCATGATCATACAAGAAGGAGATAATTTTTTTTTTAATATAATCGTCATATGATCACAAATTTTATTACGTATAAAATAAAGAATTCTTAAAAAATGAGGTGAGAAGGGGGAGGACGCTCCTGAATACAAATGTAGCTTCACCCCTGTAGATGACAACAAAATAACAAATAGGAATTTTCCTATAAAGTTGAATTTAAAACTGTACAGATTTTTTATTTGTACTTTTTATCCTACGATTTAAATTTAACTTAAATGTTTTTAATCCTAGAAATACGATAGATTCTTTTTACTCTTCATAAACATCATATCAAATTTTAGTTTCAACATTTAATAAAAGTAACGTGATTTAGCCCTTTAACAAAGGTTAAAACTACATAATTTTAGCAATTATTAAACATTAGCAATGACATTTCTATAAAAACTAATACTAAAATACATCATATTTTTATGAATTAAAAATATATACTAAACCTTGAAAAATTTATTCAACTCATTTCTAGAGTGAGAATTTAGCTGTATTATGGATAAGATCCTTATTCATTCTTCTGGAGAGAATCTCGTAACAATGATGGTGGATTTTCACTATAATGAGATGCATGTGGATGCGGTGGTGGATTCTAAATTCTAATCTACAAAACAAGAAAAAAACAATGGCTGATCAATTCTGCAAAAGAAGGTAGCTTGCTGTAATCAATTGTTTATTCAAATGTACAACGCAAGAAAAAGAAAAAGAAATCCATGAATTGTAAATTAATTTATTTAATTAATTATTTCTTTACTTTTCCAACTTTTTTTAATAGCCCACGATTTTCAGGCGGCTAATATAATATAACCACTACGCAACAACGCGGGACTACAGAAAAAGGGTCCACCCGCGTTATCCTGTGATGCCGCCGCACCGGATCGCGCTGGTCGCCGGAATATTCCTCCGCCGGAAAACTGCCGAGCACTCCGGCAACTCGCCGAGATCGGCGAAGAGCGACTCGTCCTCTTCTCTCATCGGCACCGCCACGTCATCTACCTCGCCGCAGATCGGGCTCTCTAGGACGCCGGTGGACGCTACGTCATCGAACCAGCCGAAGTGGTGGTGGTGGTGGCTGAGAAGAACCGCCGCGTCGCCGGCGAGTTCGAGGTCGGAGTCTGTCGCGAACACCGTCATCTCCTCCTCCGGCGGAAACCTGGCGGCGGACTCTATCGGCAAGACGGCTGCGCCGTCGCTTACGGCGGCGGAAGCGGCGGAAGAATTTGATTTTGGAAAAGGAAGGGAGTGGTTGTGTTCATAAGCGTAGGTGACTATGAGCTTTGTGGGGTCCACACGGCTTCGCTCAACTTGCTTCCTTGCGGGACACCCCTTTGAACTGCTGCATCGGTAGTATCCCCTGCATTTCCAGATTCAAATTAATTATTATTTATTAATTACTTAATTGCTAATTAATTGAAAATTACTGTATTGTACTGTCTGAAAAGAAAATTAGTTATGGAAAATGTTGAGAGAGAGAGAGAGAGAGAAGAGTGATGTGGATTGGCATGATAATCCAAACCAATGGAAAATGGCACTTTCATTTCATGGATTTTGCCGAATCATAAGCGCGTGTTTCTCAATCTCTATTTCTTAATGGAGGGTTACGTTCAACTTTTATTTATTTATTTTTCATTTTTCTCAGTTAATCATATTGTCCCATGCCTAATTATTAATCATTACTTGAAATGTGAAACTCGAGTACGGAATCCCCCTTTGCATGCTCAATATTACTACTACGTGCTAACCTTTCATTACATTTTTTTTTTGTTGCAAATTAAACTATTTTTCAAAATATTAAATATCTAAAAAAATGAGATTAAAATGATTTTCAATTACACAAAATTGATTTTATAAAATTCAAAGCAATAATAATATCTGGTGCAAATGGTTGTAATCTTTTTCTTCTTCTTCACACAGTACACCTCATTTTCCTATACATTTATATGCAGCAAGTATGATGAGTAATGACAGATATGTAGTATGTACATACAAAGTTGACATCAGATGATTCAAAATTGATTACTTGTTGTTGTTGCATAAAAAATTTGATTATTTGTTGGCAAATGTACTATTTTTGTTCAGTAGCCAAGTTATCCTAACTTATTTGATAACACAGTTGACACAATTATAGACACAGTTTTCTGTATTGGTGCACACAATGCTGCATGAAAAACATACATGCACAATCTCACATGCTTTTATTCTGGTGAGTGGTCACGGTATATAATCCATAAGCTAAACTGGTTTATCTATGTGAAGCTGAAGCAAATAATAAAAAACAATTATAAAAATGAGATGGGATAAACTGAAAAGAAAAAAAAATGGTTCTCTTTCAGAAACAAAAAGATTAAACATAGATAATGACGGCTTCCGGCTCCAGAGATTTTTATATTCCGTAATTATTGTAGCGTGAAGGCAACGCGATTCAGGCCCGCGTGAGGTGTCATAGCACCCTAACTATCACCACAACCCCGATGCGCATTTTAGCACAGCCGCCTCTAACCGGTTTTTTCTACGCCGGCGGCGAGGGCGGCGCCGACGAAAAATATTCCCCCTTGCACTTCCATTTCTAGAACAGAACTTTTATTCAATTAACTTTCTAAATTTGATTCTTATTCCAAATGATATTTAGCATTCTTCGTTCCAATTCACACCCACTCAAACTTAAGATAACTAACATGTGCTAATTAATTATTAAGCCAAAAAATCATGGTTAGGGAAAATAATTAAGGTAAATGAATGTGTATATATTATAGTAGTAGTACCTTGGGTAAGGGGAGCCTTTGATGGGCTTTTGGCCGTACTTCCTCCAGGCCCATGAATCAGACGGTGGATAATTCTCTCCTTTGCTCTTAGATCCATCCACGTCACCGATCGGTATCGTCACCACCCTCTTCTTCATCTCCCTCCTACGTATGGTTTCATGAACATGTATTTACATGAACCCTTCGACGTTTAATTAACTTCCCAATTCACATAAAAATAAAGTTAAAATTAAAAACCTTTTCTTGGGTGACGGTGCTTCAGTTTTAGTGTCTTCACCGGAAGAAGGAGAAGCAGGCCCAGCTTCTGAGGCGGGCTCGGGCCCTGACTCGGGCTCATCTGGGTCAGCCACATGTATTAATTTGCTGAATCTGCGGTGATGCATGATGGGTTGGAGTGAAATTAAATCTGGGTGGTGGATGATGTATATATATATATAATTTGCTATTGCTATGTTTAATTATATAACTATAATATGATAGAAATAGTGAATAGATGAGTGGGCAATGGGTTGAGGAGAGAAAAATGGTGAGAGTGAGAGAGGAGAAGGGGTTGGGGTTAGTGTTTAATATGAGCCGCCATGGTGACAGATTGGCAGCAGTAGTTTATTGTGGACGTCCGAGCAAATACCCAATTAATAAAAACATTACTATATGGGAGGGATTTTATTTGATGGAGTTAGGTTCATGATAAACAAAGTTTTGGATTCATTCATTGGTTGCTCTGTCATGACCCTATTAGTCTATGTATATATAATAATATATGTATAATGTATTGTATTAGCTAGGGTTAGTAGATGTGTAATGCTACAATATTGACATATTTTCATATTGTGTAGGTTGTGTCTGGTGGCACGGCATCAAAGTTTAGAGATCAAGTGATTCGATAATACCAAAATACGTGCGAGTGTTTTTAGAGTTTCTGGGATTTATGATGTTGTACTTCGTGGAATGCAAAGTATTTTTGGTCTTGTGCTATTAAAACTAATTAACATGTGAAATTTCTGAGATTTTTCAGTGATGTGTGAAAACAATAAAAAGATTTAGCTTGTTTATGAGACTCTTTAATAAATAAAAAAATTGGACTGGCCTTCATTCTTTTATTGATATAATTAATGCTCCCCACCTTCTTCTTTTTTGTATATATATATATATATATATATATTCCCCCAAGTTGAGCCGAACTCTGATACCTAGACCTCTTGAACCGGTTTTTTGAGCCGATCGAGTTGTTGCAAAGCTCTTGAATCATAGTTAGTACTGCTGACAATTCTGAATATACTTTGATTGTTAGGAACCAAAGAATGGGACATGATCACACGAAGGTATGTGCCCCCGCTATAAGAGATAAACTCCCCCAACACCCAAATAGATAGGCTAAAACATACTCAAATTAATGAGCCAACCATAGAAGATCTTCCAATCAATCTCTAGAGGTTTATCGTGATTATAATAGTTAAACACAAACACTAACGCTATGTTTAGATACTTTTCAAACACGGCACACGTGTTGGACATTTCTCTATCATGTCATAATTAAATTTTTTTATTAACTTAGATACCTTTTTGACATAACTTAAATACCTCTCCAATGCAACTTAAACATGGACCAAAACAGTGAGCTAGCACCTACTCTAAAAAAACACTTTTGCGACGTTACTCTTATTATAAACAAAATACACAAGTAAAATCATACTACAAATATTGTGAGATTCATAGTATTGTTTTGTGAGGCTCAATTTCATATGACTTAACTAGAAGTTTTAATTTTTTTTAGAGATATAGTTTATCTTCTTATCTTAAGATTTTTTTGTTTTACAGATTGTATTGTAAAATTATTCCTCCGAATATTATATATGTGAGGGTGAAATCATATAAAAGTTGCAAAGTTTAATATCTTTATTTTTAGAAAGTGAATATATATATATATATATATATATATATATATATATATATATATATATATATATATATAATATCATAAAATGTTGATGATGTTGGTTTTTGTCAATTTAGATTTTTGTTATGTTGATTATATATGTGAAACATAGAATGTGTGTAAAAATTGTAAAGTTTAGCAACTTTGTTTTAAATATTATATATATATATATATATATATAATATTATATATGTGTGCGTAAATCATACAATGTTGATAATGTTGGTTTTTGTCATATATATTGATTATAGTTAAACATGTTAGAACTTACTTTCACTCCTTTACTTTCTTTCTAAAACAAAATTCTTATTAATTAATTACAAGTTTTTTTTTTTTTTGTCAAGCATAATTGAATTCGTTCAAATGAACAATGGAGGGGGAACCGGGAATAAGATGGTAAATTAGAGGGTGTCACCCATGCTGCCGTGGGATCTCCTTGTGCATGGTACATCAAAGAGCAGCACCTACTAAAGAGCTAGCAAATAGAATACGTGTTGGGATTTATAATCAATTGTGTAGAATAACATTGAAATATCAATTAATATGATTTTAAGTAAATGATTAGCTATTTGATTTTACATTGAAGAATTAATTAGGAATCTAAAACTAATTTTGAGTTGAAATAACTTTATTATCATATTATTCTATTTTTTTTATAATGAAGTGAATTTCTATTAAATACTTATAACATTGTATATCAATTAAACTCTATAAAAAAAATACTCAAAAGTTTTCTCTAATGATGGTCTAGCTAATCCAAAGTTAAATGTCTAGAGTTTAAAGTAACAAAAATCAATTTCACTCAACCCTATGAAAATAATAATTTTTTTCTGGTTGACGCCCTCATATCTCAGGTTTTATAATTCCTTTGTTTACTGTGTGCTTAATTAACTCCTGTTTTGTAGTCAGGTCATCCTAACAAAGGGACAAATGACAAAAATTAAACCTGAATAAAAAGTAAAACAAAACTGTAATTGATGTTTTGTCAGCTAGGGGAAAATGTCGGTTTGCTCGTTTATATACCTCCGTTTAAAAAAGGCATTTTTTAGTTTTAAAAACAGTTATTATAAAGCAACAATAAATAAGGTCTTAATAGTTTTTTTATTAGTTATTACGTATACATGAATGAAGACATTTTAATTTGTAAATGAATTATTGCTTCGATTCTTTCGCTTGGATTTCATTATCCTTTGGTCTAATTGGCTTATATATAATTAAACTTTTGCAATCATATCCTATAACTATTAACTATGCCAGCTGGTTGTTTTTTTATCACACCATTATTTTTCTTAGGTACTATATACTTAATAATAAGTAGGGAAAAAGAGATACTTCGTATTTCTTTATATATTTTTAAAAAATAAAAAAAATAAAAGTTAAAATAATAAGAAAAAAGTAATTGACTAAAACGTAATGGGGGTGATTGTTAAAAAATAAATAAATTTATAAAGAATAAAATTATCTAAAAAAATACAAAATAAGATGATTTTCATTATTAATAGTTATACATCATATTGGGATATCTACTCAAATAATAATAATAGCATTGTGATAATGAACGATTATTAAAATGTTAGGTCTGACTTGAAGACATATACTCCTATTAGTTTTAGTTTCCTTGTAATTTGGATTCAAATAGGGATTAAAATAAGCAAGAAAGTACTTGTTTTCTTCCTTGGACGGGGTGGTTGGGAAATTAAATAGAAAAATAATTCATCTTGAATTCAATGGTTTGAAAACCACCTAATTCTGTTGGGACTTTGGGCAAAATTAAGATCGCAAGACAATGGAAAGTCCCGAGAAGTTTGAGATGAATTAATTAAAGCATTTTATTAATTAATATTACATTCCTTTGCATTGTATCACATCTGGATAAGGATGACATCAAACAATTTTTGTTTTTTGAAAAAAGATCAATAATTTATGAGATTTAAAATTAAGAGCTAGCCTTTTGTTTGTTTGTTTTTTTCACATGAAAAATATATGTTCTATATTCACTCAGAAATGTCAGATTTAATTAGTCGTACAATAGTTATTAGAAATATAATACAACTACGCCAGATTTAATTTTAACAAGTCTATTTTATTTAGTTTAATTCAGGGTATTCATTTTGGAATTTCCTTTTATTGATGACCATATAATTGTCAATATCAGCTGAAATGTAATTTGTAATTTTGTATGATATGATCAAAGGAATTTTCGATGAATGAAGGAAAACAAGAAAAATAAAAAGTATTTATTTATTGCACCATTTCAAGATTCATTGTTGGTGTACAATGACTGTGCCAGCATTTAAACTTAGGACCTGATGCTAACTATTTCTTTCGTGTCAAAATAAGTGATATTATAGGTTATTTTACATAAATTAAGAAAACATAATAAATAAATAAAATTAAGACAATAATAATTTTACAAAACTAATATTATTAAATAAAAATAATAATATTAATATTAGATTAAAAAACTAAAATGATATTTATTAGAAATATTAATGAAAAAAATAATTAATATTACATTAAAAAATTAAAAGGTCAAATATGACACTTAACTTGGACAAAAAAATTTCTCAAATATGACACTTATTTTGAGATAAAAAAATATCCAAATCATTATGCGGTTTTAAAAAAAAAAAAAACTATCCCAAACAATTCAAAACTCATTAACAACTTCCATTCAATACACTTTATCACGATTAATTTTTAATATAGGACTCTTTAGAGTTTAGAGGAAAGAAAAATTATTTTTTAATTAATAATATGTTTAATAGAATTAAATAATATTAAATAAATTTTTTTAATGAGCACAAAAGTGAGTTAATTTTTCTTATATTTGAATTAGAAGGGAGTATATTAATAAGAATTTGATAAGATTTATTCTCTCAAAATATAAATGCATCCTATCACTCACACAATCAGTCAATCACTTGTCATTATATGTAAGAACAAAATATATATCTAACTATATAATCATATATAAATGACTAATATTACATTTAAATGAAAGTAATCTTGATATATAGTTAAAATTTATTATTCTCGTAAATGAGTGGGAGTTAATAATTCTCACTAAACACTTTAATTTTATAGTCATTCATTTTGATTAAATGACACTAATTAACGATTAATTTTTCATATGTCGTCACTTGACACACTTTCTAAACCCTGATTAAAACCAAATTATGAGAGGAAAAGAAGATTAAGATGAAAAGAAAGTGTTGCAATTAAAACTATGTATGACTCATTTCAGATCTGATAAGAGTGAGAGAGAGAGAGAGGCTTACGTATTACATTATTAGGCATCTAACAAAATAGAAATTTTTATTAGATAAATTATTTTCTGCAGTTGTGGCCGGGTTAGCTAACTTTCACGTGCAACAATTCCTTAGGCAAACTTCACCTCCATATTTGGCCTTGTGAGAATCATGGCTTAAGATATGTCTGAACAAACAATTCCTTAGGCAAACTTTAATTACCTCCATTAACATGTAGAATGATCTCATAATTTAATCTGTGTTTTCTTGATATTCCATATGAATATTTTGTCATATCTGTGTGGAGGAAATTGGCTATTCATTATAATTTGTTTATATATTATTTATATTGTACCATTTTTTTTTCACCGATCATAATACTGGAAAATTATTTCCGTCAAAAATAATAACAAATCTCTATCGAAAATCATGAGCACACATTAAAATACATGTATTGAAATATTGTACCGTTTCTTTGAGACCTTAGCTAACAGTGTCTATAATCTCAACAGCATATATAGCTGGTACTCCTCTTTGTTAATAGAACGTTTTCATTGGCTGTTATATATATATATATATATATATATATATATATATATATATATATATATATATACATGAAGTAAAGTAAAGAGAGGACAAAGATACATGCATTATAAAGTCTTTGTACGTAGTGCCCTTTCTTTTCCGTTAAGCTGTACTTTTCTTAATTCTATGATTAAAAGTAACACAACAATCTTTAATTTACAATATAAATGATAAACTTATTGGTGAGGTATTTTAAATAATTGTCAATCTAAATTCTTTTTGTATTATCTCATTCAGTTATAAGTTATTACTTGGTCAAAAGATTTTACTTTTAAGGGTTTTTTTTTATATTTAGACAATTTATGGAGGCAAATAGTAGTATTATAATCAAACTTAATTCAATGATGGATGACCGCAAGAGTTGGAGACAATGACAAACAAGGGGTGCTAGCAGCTTAGCAACACATTTTATAATATATTTCTTCTAGCACACTTAATTAAAATTTATTAAAAACTATAAAATTATGTGTGAATTTTTAAAAAAAAATTGTGACATCTAATAAATTTTATCTAAAAATAAAAAAGTGTTAAAAAAATGCATCATTAGGATTCATGACAAATTTATGTGTTGTCGCGACAGAGAGAACACAAACGCTAGCTTTTGGGCGGCTAAGGCTGAGCTTAAGCACACTAAAACGAAGCTTACTTAAAATCAAATAATTCTGCACGAATCATAATTAAATTCATAATTATCATTTAATTTGAATTTCACAGAAAATAATATTCATAAACAAATTATTCTCGCATACATCGAATATAACTTACGATACTTTTAGAAAACAAATTGTCAATATGTAATGAAATCCGTCGTTAGTTTTTTTTTGTCCTAAATGCATCACCCTTTTATTCCTTATTGTTTTTTTTTTTAATTATTTTTCTTAAACTTGTCCTTCGCCCATAGCTTGGGGCGCTGCTTGTTTAGTTGTCAGGTCAGGCCCATTTCTATTAAGTATGATATGTGGGCTGGCAGCTTCTTCTTTAACAACCATCATATTAAACAACTTCTTTTTTAAAAATCTAAAAATTGATTCTTCAATTTTTTTTCTTAACCCATTCATTAGGAAAAAGAGATTCTATTTCAACACATTAATTATTTATATTCAATTATTTAATTTAATTGATGAAAGCTTATGGAAATGCAACATTTATCCCCCACCCTTTTTTTTAATACAGTGAACATATTTATTCTTATTGGATGGTGACATAAATAACTTATATTAGAATATAGAAGCGATAGTAGTACATTTATTAAAAGTAGTGTGTAAAGGAATAAAGGCTAATTCGGAAGATTGTTTTTAAAGATTTTATGATATCTTGAAGATGTTTTTTTTTTCCGAATTAGAGATTATAGGTGTTTTTTAATCTACTATATCATAAACTAATTTTATTTGCAGTATATGACTGTTGTTGATCCAATAAAATTTTACACAGAAAAAAAAATCAAAAAAATTATTCTACTAAATAAATCGTTCTTCACATATAAACACAATATAATCTTAAACTATTACGTCAATCCTATAAGTATACTAGAGACTACTAAACTATTCGCTCTACATCACATAATTAAAATGTTTTATAAAAAATGATAATCACTAAACAAAATTACTAGTTAAATGAAGAATGTAAAATCATGCACATATAAAACACATATTCTAATTCGGAGACTTTAAATCAATTGAACTAACTCATTTTGTCACATGCTTGACCAAAATTAAGTTATATGATATAACTTAATTTTTGGATGAGGGGGTTTGAAGAAAGAAATGACATTTTTTAGCGAGTTATTAAACGTTTGTAGAAGATGAGAAATTATTAAAAGTTATATGATATTTCATTTTGTTTTTAAATAAACTAATGTTAACGTAAAATGAAAATTAGGAAACTTGCCCTAAAAAATCAAAAGTGACGTTATGCACGTGATATAAAAATAACAGAGTAATTGGTTATGTGTTATCTCATTTATTGCAATGACTGTTGAATCGTTTGTCTCTTTGTAAAATGCATCGGCAACACGTGAACTTCGTGGATGAGTATTCTTAATTATTGAAGAAAGCTTTTCACTTCTAGTTCATATTCACACTTGAGGAATGAGGATTGTCTAGTGCAATAAGATATAAAAAGTCACGATGTAAGATTTAAATTTTTACTAAGAAAGATATGTCTTGAATTGTAGGCCTACAAGGTCGACGACCACTTCGAAGATTTTGGATGACTTCATCTCAATAATGACTCAAATTTTAATCTCATTTGCATGTTTGGCCTGAAAATGGAGAATTTTGTACCTTCATACACTTTGGAACGACTTTCCCAAGGACAATCACTCATGCCACCTCTACAAGGTTGACCTCTTCAAGGCTTGAGGTTATCTTGTATTTATTTTTAATTAAGTCTAAGAGAGGGATCCAATTAAAAAATAAGTACAAGTTAAGGGACATAATTAAAAGAAAAATAGTTCTGGATCTTAATTAAAAATTATCAAATAGTTTATGGAAGAGACCTAATTAAATAACAAATACAAGTTAAAGGATTTAATTAAAAATAGTTTTGGGACTAATTAAATTTTATCAAATAATTCGGGGGCATTTAGATTAATTTATCTTTAAAAATTCATCATTCCATTTTTATTTATTTATTTTAAGTTCTAAATTTTAAAATAGTTTGTCATTATTGGACTAAAAAATATCAATGTTTTAAAATTAATAAACAAAATGTTTAACAATGTTAAAAGATAATTTAATTTTTGAAATAGCTTTATATATTATAAAAATTATTAAAACTAATTTCGATTTAATTATTATATATTGCATTTAAATTAGTACATAATAGTTAGATTATTAAATTTACATTTACTAATTAAATATAAATTAGGTTAATTTATTTTTGAATATTTCATTTAAAAATAAATTATTTTAGTATTTTATATAAATTTAAAATGCTAACAAATTATTTTAATTTTTACTAAAAATAAAATGAATAAAAACTCAAATGATAAAATTGCTAAAATGATTTATTTGCATGACGTGAGTGGTATGTTATTATTGTTAAAATTCAAATCAGTATTAATAATTCAAATCAATATTAGTTTTTATGTAATTAAATATTCAATTAAAATATATTTTTAATTTTTAATTTCTTTAAACCAAAATGTGTAAAAATTATAAAAAACTATAAGTTAACATTAGAACTTGTTAATTATTGTTATCTAGTGCCTCTTAATTGTTACTTTACTTCTTCAAAGATGATAATTTTATGATTTTTGGCTGTGAAAATATTTTATTATCAGAAAACAAATTGTTTTTTTAACAAATATTGCTATCTATAAAATTTTATTTTTAGTTTTTAAATTAATTATTAAATGAGAAAATGACTTATTCATAATTTTTTTTATTTAAGTGTAAAATAGTTTTATATTATTTAATCATAAATCGTGTATAACACAAAAGATTAATAGAGTGGTGTAACGTCTTCCTGCATCTACATTGGTAGAAAGAATCTATTTAACAAAAGAATATGTGTTTCATTCCTATAATATGCAAGATATACTAGCCAACAATACTCACACAAGTAAGAGAAATTAATTTCTAATCCAATAAGTTAAAGACACATGTGATCTCTCATCCCTAAAATTATAAATCACTTATAATAAATTTATAATTATTTTACAATAATTATCTTAAAATTCATACTCATATCAACAATAATTTCTAATTGATGAACAATAAAAACTTGTTACATCGAGAATTCATTATCATTAAACTCTTTTAAATAACATAAAATTACTTTAGAAAATAGTTTTTAAACCAATAAAATCTTTGAGAAAGGGGACAGATCCAGCAGTGCACATTACAATAAAATGGGAGCTATAAATGCCTAGAGTAAGGGGCAATCAAGCAATGCCGCTCAGCATTAATTGTTGATTATTGGATCCTCTTCTTCATGTCCCCCAAACATTTATATTTTATGCAGGCCATCATCATTCATTTTTAGGCAAAGCAATGGATGCAGAACAAGTTTTGAGATTGTTGGATGCCAACTGGTTTGAGACAACAATTTTCACCAACAAAACCTCTCCACCTTTTCATTCAGCAGTGGATTCAGCTTCAGAGTCCCATGTGAAGGAAGTGTTTCCTTTAGATTCAAAGCTCCTGAGAGCTCCAACACTTCAAGTGAGGTCTCTTAGTGACCAAAACTTGAGCTCAAGTGTAGGTGTTTTCTCTGATTTTCCATCACCAAATTCTGTCCTCACACCACAGAGGCTGAGGCCAATTCTTTCTGGGAAGGAAGTGGAAGATTTTCCACTGGCAAAAGGTAATGGAAACCATGAAAATGAAGAGGAAGAAGTAGCCACTAAGAAAAAGCTGAGTCATGCTCATAGAAGAAGAAGAAGATTCAGAAAAGGAAAAGCAACAAGGAGTCTGTCAGACCTTGAGTTTAAGGAGCTAAAAGGGTTTATGGATTTGGGTTTTGTGTTTTCTGAGGAAGACAAGGACTCAAGGTTGGTTTCTTTGATACCAGGGTTGCAAAGGCTAGGAAAAGAGGATGCATCAAGAGGGAACTCAGAACAAAACATTGATGAAACTGTGGTTTGCAGGCCTTATTTGTCTGAAGCTTGGGGTGTTTTAGACCAAAGGAAGGTTGTGAATCCATTGTTGAATTGGAGGGTACCAGTTGTAGGCAATGAGATAGACATGAAGGACAATCTTAGGTTCTGGGCTCATACAGTTGCATCCATTGTAAGATAACAACGAATGAGCTTCCTTTTCTGGTGGATTTTCTGAGTGCAATCTTGTTCCTTTGCTTTGAAAGTCCTTAGTTGTATATGTGTTTGACTCTATCTACAATCATAGATGTACATTTCCCAAGTTATTTTTTGTACCCTTTTTTCCTCTATTTTCCCCATGTGCACTTTTATCAATTTGTTTGGAAATGAAGCATGTGATATGAAGAGAAGGTACATCTGGACAGAGGGATATGCCTTGATATTTTTTGGTTTGGTCCATTTTGCCATCTTGTTTGGATCAGAAATTTTCCTTAAAAGAATTTTGATTTTTTTTTCCAACTGCATTGAGACACTCTTAATGTTCCTTCAATTATTTGTTTTCTCTTTTCTAGATAATTGAACAACTCAATGGGTTGAACATTAGGTTTTTAATGATGTGGTTGACACAGGTTCATACCGACCCAAATTGCATAAATAATAGTATTGTTTAGTGAAAAACAAGAATGGCTGGGCCTTAGTGATGGAAACAAGAAGATAAGCAGGACCACTAGTAATTATTTACACTTGAGTGGATGCAGCCACTTTTAGTATAATGTTCTATTAGCAAATTTTAAGATCCATTGTCATCGCACTTTAAATAAGATAAACAAAAAGGAAGTCATCTCCACTTTCCATCCACTCATGCAACTCCACTGGCAAATGGGGTCTGATGATTGCATCAGACAATACTGAAAAAGCATTCTTTAAAGAAGTTAGAGATTGAATTCAAACTTTTTAATGATTATGTTTCTCAATTTTCAGATCAAATTGACTTTTTGCTATTTTTTGCAAAATTTCTAAAATTATAAAATAGATAAGCTTTTTAATTCACACTTTTCCATTTCGTCTTTGGATTCAATTCTTCTGAAATGTAGAGTATGATATGATACAATTTACCAGGATAATTATTGATGAAAAATTTATTATTACAATTTATTGCCTCTTTATTTATACTTTTAATGATTAATTTTTCATCCTTAAGTTATTAATTTAATTTTTCTTATGCAGTGTTATTGAGAAAATCACCGATTAACAGTTGAACAATGGAAGTGAAGTGATAGACAATTTATATTAATGATATTTGATTTGAAAATCTTGATCAGTGTCTGTATTTGCCGTTTAGACAACGAAAACAGATTTGCTTATAATTGTATTTCATCAACTAGTACAATATTTTTGGTACATATACAATTAAGTAAGAAATATTAATGAAAAATATTGAATGTGGTATGAAACTTTGACCGAAGACTTGTCCTAAAGGATGAATACCGTAACTGCTACGGCCAACTTATTCTGATAGAGTATCTCCAATTAAAGTTGAAGTTAGAACAATGAACCAAGTTGCTTTTAAATTATTCTTGAAAGTATACATACAAGTCAAGTATAAATGTCTTTTTGTGAGAACTAAGTATATTTTCTCAAGCATTGCTATGGGCTAGAATATTGGGTGCTCTGATGATAGCATTATGATTGATTTTTCATGCACAAATTCAGGTGGTTCTTCCTTTTCCGTTAAGACCAAGTCAAAAGTAATCTTAAACGGTTCAATAGCTTGTTCTTATGCTGTAGAAAAGATTTATCATACATGATCTCACATATTTTTGATGTTTTGCTAGTACATCTTACATTCCATGTTTGTCTAATGGGTTGCATTATTGAATTTACAAAGAGAATTTAAGAGAAAAATCGTTTGAAATTATTTGTGTAAAGAAGATACACGTGAGAGAATATTCTGCTACCAGGATTCATGACCAAACTATTATTTTAAAAAAAAAATTATGTGCTTAAATTTATCAACAAAGTATTCGTTCTTTGAAATTTCCGCAAGAATTAAGCGTCGATATAGATCGAGCACACTGCAACCATAATTATAAACAATCTTTCTTATATTTTCCAAAGTATTACTATGATTAATCTATTTTCTAAAAATTTACCTTAATAGGAGTTGCTGCATATACAATCATGGTTTAACTTAAGAGGCTATAAATGAATTAATTGCATGGGACTAAATGCAATAGAAGGTGAATGAATTTCTGTTTGTTCACTTGTCCTTGCCAAGGCTAGCCTCTGGAAGTTTAAATGTTGGAGGCTTATCAACACCCCTCCTTGAGTATTCTCTCCATCTTCGTGCTGCTGAAGCAGCTCTTTTTGCTCTTTCTTCAACTTCCTCATCTGCAACATAATTACCATTTGAAAGACTAATTAATTAGGATAATCAATGTAATTCTTGCACTACAGTAATTGTCACAGCATATGGTCAACATGGCTGCTAGGGACAATGTTTCTCAATAGATACTTCAACTTTTAGAAATTACAAATATAAATCCCATATAACCAAGAAGTACTTAAAAGAAGAGAACAACACTTAAAAATACTTAAACTGAGACTTTTGGAAACAAAGTTTTATAATTTCCAATAATAATTTGAAGTTTATATTTTAGTACTTTCACATCCCCCTTACCTGAACTTTGGTAGTCTTTCTGTTTGCCCCAAAGATTGTCCCAGTATGAATTTTTCTTATCAGCACCTTCTTCCCTCATCATTCTCAATTTTGCTTTTGCCTGCAAGAAGCTCGTGAATATTTGATTGTGCTTGAAACCAAATTAATCATGTGCATCAAATGTTTTAGAACACTGAAGCATGACTGGAATTTCACATGAGAAAATTTAAGATTTTATTGTTCCTTAGTCTGTGATTAAGATTTAAGAGCTTGGGCCAACATATAATATCACGAATTTTGTACAAGTTCTGAACGATTTTGCAATTATTGCATCATCTTAATCTGCATAGTCATCCTATTTATCTTAAACAATAGCAAGTCAGAAGTAAACCGCTCTACTTGTGTGTACCACTATGGATTGCATCATTGGAAATTCCGAATGCTTAATTATTCTTTATTGATATTCAACATTAACAAAAGTCTATTTAGATAAACATTTTCTGAACCACTCATTGATCACTAGCATTTAAGCTTGGAGTAATTAGTCAGTGACCTATTAGAAAGTGAATCATATCAGCACAATAAAGACCAGTGAAATCAGAACTATCAAATATTTAAGAAAAGGAAACTTGTGCACCCTGTCTTTGAACTTTATAAATTCAAATTGCTTAAGAACTCATCCACTCTCTCTCAATTACCATGATTTTTTTAAAAAAAAAATAATATAATATGATCCAGAGCCAACACAATAAAATAAATAAATAAAATAATAAAATGAAGAGACAAAAATAAACACAATCACGAGATTAATTGCATATAAATAAGTGACACTTCACACATTAAGCAAAAAATGAAGGCATTGAATATAATAAGAGTTCTAACCAAGACTTTTGACTGCCTTTTTTCCCATCTGGAACTTGCCTGTCAATAATGCATGCAGATCATGTTAGAGGCACTTAATCTGCTTGAAACTTAAGAATCATCAAATCTATGATTACAAGGTTAAACACGAAATGTTATTACGGGTTATAATATTCTGAAAAGAAAATACTTTCTCAATCCATCTTATGTTGACCTTTTAATCATTGTTTTGAAAGTCAGAACAAATATCCAATTCATGGTCTTTCAATCAGGTCATACGTTGATTATTGCAATTTGCAACCCAAGAAATCCCCATCAATCCACAAATATCCATCAAATTTAGATAAAAATTAGAACAAAACCAGTAAACAGTTAAATAATCTTGTATTTATTTCATTATTCTTACCATTCTGAAAACATCAATTGATGCTGTTCCCATTCCTGATAGCATTAGGGCAACCTGCTCGTACAAGAATCAGTGGATATATAAATAGTACAAAACACTCAAAGATCAGAAGCATTTGTGTCCAGAGTCAATTTGGGGATAATGTCATAGCATTTAGAGTATGTAACAAAACAAATTACTATTGTTAGGGGGAACACCTATGTCAGCAATTTCCCCCTCCAAATCACTAATTGGTTTATTGACTCCAAATGAAAGTTGCGTATCTATTTTCCATTTTAAAAAAACTTAACTAGGAAAGTAAAGCTTCATGTACTGAAGTAAAGGAAAAGTAGAACCCCAGAGGCTATAAATATGGAAGAACATTGAGGCCATGCTCAATTATACACTAAACTATCAAGAAAACTGTTTAAAAACTCATTTGAAAACTTCAAAAGCATGTACCAATAAAAAAGTGATGATTTTTCTTGTTTTGAACATGTGATGAAATTATCTTAGGAAGGTAGATATTGTGCAGAAAAAAATATCTGGAAGATTTATATGCTATAACTAAACTAGGGCCTTACATTGACTCTTTCCACACGGCGCATCTCATCTTCAAGTAATGATAGTTGTGCAGCAGATGTCCAATGAATGCAGCTAACAGGGCTAAAATTCAAAACAAAACAAAAAATGTTAAATTAGTTCTAGTAATCTCCATTAGTCTTGTATCTTCAGAGGCGATATCATTGTGATACCAAAGGTTCTAAACCTCAAGTATCTACAGCAATTAGAAATTAAAAATGAAAACTATATACCATAGAAGCTTGATTTATTAAAGTTCAATGGAGTTTTGTTGTTAGTATAGTTATACGATACAATGTAGCACATTAGGGAGAAAAGTTTAATCTTAAAGTCTTAATTTATATAATAAAAGGGGGAAATCACACGGAATTTATTGTTTTAAAACAATAATGGCAGTTTTAAGGCATGTCCAATTATGTTAATCACCATCCAACAATTTATAATTTCTTATAATCATTTAGAAATGTTCTTTTCACCCTAAATAGTATGAAAGCCAAGATCACCATCAGAAATACATCTTGAATTGATACAAAACTTAAATATATTCTCAGAAGCAAAGCCCGGTAATGGTCAGAGATGAAGAAAGTTTTATTTTACTTCTATTATAATCAGATTAACTATGGTCGTAGATATAACAGTTAAATAAAGGTAAGTAGAGTGATAAACGCTGCTTAAAAAAAAAGTAGAGTGATAAACATAGACATGCCAACTGTCAATTGCCTGTTGAACTAATTCAGGGTTCCCAGATTGGTTGTATGCTCTGGCTCTTCCAAAGTCTTCCTCAATTGCAAACACACCAGGAGCTACATTGGCACAATTTTTGCAGCCTGCAGAAGGATTTGCAGCATAGTTATATAACATGCTTTGTAATTTTTAAATGCAAAACTTTCTAGATGTATAATTGGTGTCCACAATGAAGCATCACTTAAGACACAAAAGAGTAAAGCAAGTATTAATAGGTGTCAATCAAACAATTTCCTTATAAGTGCTTAACCCACAGAAATTTAGATGTCAGTGTTTGTCTATATTCCATGATTTGACTGAATCCTGGAAGATTGAAAAAAGGATTATTCTATCCTCAAATTTTTTCACATCACTAATTTTATCACACATTTTTATCTCTTCTCTTCCTACTCCTAATTGTAGAAAACATGAGTACAAATAGAATTTCTTGTTGAAAAATTGTTTCTCTATGAAAGAAGTACTGGTGAGAACCATAATTCTTCTTTCTTAGAAGAGATGGAGACATCATGTGCTCATAAAAATAATTAAGGTAACAATGAATGAGTGAGCAATTACCTATGCAGCTGAATTCATCGACAAAGGCATGATCCCTTGGGCTTGAATCATCCAGGAAAGGATTAATTGAAGTTAAAGAATAGCCATGAATTTCATCATAAATCCTGCGTTGGACGGGATCGCTGAGCACCTGCACTGCAATAGTCAATTCCCAATAAAAGCACAGGACAAAACTTCAACAACATTTTCCCCAAAGCTTAAAATTTAAGAAATTCAAAATGGAACCAACCGTGTAGACTTCATTGATGAAAATGCAGAAATTTGTGGTCTCAGGATCGTTTCCACTCAAGTCCGGGTGGCAAGATTTCATGCAATTGTAGTATGCCTTCTTGATCTGCTCTGGTGTGGCATCTGGAAGCTAGTAAATCAGACCAACCAAATATTAATTATTATGCACACTATATAATATATCTCATTATCATACATAAGATTTAGCAAAACTCATCCAACTTTACTAAAGGGTAAAAAAAACTATACTTCCCTTTATGAAAAAAAAAATTCAGATCATGGCTAATGATTACAATAAGCTCAAGACTTTTAGTTTTTTTTCTTCTCACAGAGACTTCTTAAAAGGAAAGGGAAGGAAGTGAAAGTTTGATGCATCACCAGTCCAAGAACTTCATAATAATCATCTGCAATAGTCTCAGAGGGAGAAACTGAATCTTCAGCAGTAACTCTGACCCTGCCACACCCTCTTCTCTTCCAACCACTGTGTGTCACAAAGGTGCAAGGACTTGCACCCTTCACCAGCATCCGCCATGAGCTTCTTGAACAAAGATTCAGTGATGGATTGTGGATTTTCAGAGCCTCCATGCACACTGGAGACAATAACTGAGCCATAATTCTAAAAATTCAATTCCAGTAAAAAAGATGGTTCCAAACAGTGTGAACTTCGGTTGCTAAAGTTGTAAAATACTGGACACAATCTCGGCCATAAATATTGCTACAATAATAATAATAATAATAATAATAATAATAATAATAATAATAAATTATTATTATTATTATTATTATTATTATTATTATTATTATTATTATTATTATTATTATTATTATTATTATTATTATTATTATTATTATTATCATAAAGTAAAAATTAAACAAGGACTATTGAATGCAAAATGCTGCACCTAAAAGGATGCTAAATTTGAATAGAAAAATAATATAATGTTATTTATACAGTTTATTGGAAAAATGTAAGGAGGAAGAAATTTTGACTGAGAAGTGAGAATCGAGAAAAGAAAAAATTGCTGACATGTCACTCTTACAGCCACAAGACATCCTTAGAATCTGAACAAAACAAACTTAAGATGATTCTAAGAGGAATTGGGCAATGGTTCCAAAAAAAAAAACAAAAACAAAGAGGCAATGAGCCTTTTAATTTGAACCGATTGGATAAGCCAGTCCATTTGGATAATCCGTTGCAGGTCGATCAATTACAAATTTAATTTGTAATAGGTTAATTATAGTTTAAGTTGATAAATAAATATTAATTAATTAATTGTTACCTAAAACAAATGAATAAAATGAAATATTTTTAAAAAAATTATAATTATGAATATGAAATTCGTAAAGTTGTATATTTACTATAAATGAATCTGTATCAAATTGGATCAAATGAAGCCCGATTAAATGTTAAATTCGATCACCATATATTTTGACAGTTGTTATATTTACTCTCCTTCTTTGCTTATCCATTTACCTTTTCAATTTGTTTTTCGAAATATAGACTTCCCTATTTACTTAGAAAAGGAGAATAGATATACTAAGTCCCTATATTTTTAACGCACATGTTTTGTTGCTTCAAACAAAAGATACCATAGAAACGATATTTGACTGGATTATTGGAATTTAAGGCAAGAAAACAAAAGATATACTTAATTTAAACTTAAGCTTGTTTGGAAGAAAGAAAATAATTATTTTATGGATAAAATATCCATTTTGGTTCCTGAAAGTAAGAGGTAGTGATAAATCATTTTTAAAAGATAAAAATTCAAATTTAGTCATCGAATATATTAAAAATGTGACAAATTTATCTTTTATGTTAAATTTGTGAAACAATTTATCATTAAATTATAATATTCAAAGACCAATTTAACAATAAATTATATTTTTTAAGACTAATTTGACATTAAGTTGTAAAGTTTAAGAATCAATTTGTTATTAAATTATTCATAGGACTAATCTGTCACACTTTTTAAACATTTGAGACTAAATTTTTTTTTTCATCTTTTAGTAATCAATTTGTTATTATTTCATACTTCTAGAGATCAAAATAAATATTTATCCTTATTTTAATATGGGGAAATATAATCCTTGAACCAATGTGATACTATAAACTAATGTAATAATCGTGCTCAATATATGACATGTTATTATGTTCTAAAATTTGATGTTGTTATTTTAATTTATATTTATTATATATTATTCAAAAGTTTTAGGACAAAATTTAGAATAATAATTTAATTTAAGTTTCAGAATTTTTTTGAGAGTATTCATACATCATGATGCATGATTGTTTACATGGATTGTAAGATTCAAAAATTCAATGAAGAACAATTTCAACCTCTAACGCATCAAGATGCGTGCCTTGTTGAAAGATCAAGGGATTTAAGCACCTTTCTCTAACGAACTGACGAAGATTGATAAGTCCATTCTTGAGCAACAAGAAGAAAAGGTGCATTCATTAATTCTTTTGTCATTGTCTAGTGAAGTTCTATATGAAGTTTTTGAAGAGAAAATTGTTGCATTATGCCTCAAGTTGGAGAAACTCTTCATGACAAAATCAATATGCAACAGATTGTTGCTAAAACGAAATTTGTTTGACCTCTGTATGAAGAAAGGTACAACTCTAAAATATCATGAGTGAGTTAAACTCTATCTTATTGGAGCTCCATGGCATTAATGTTAAATTTGAAGATGTAGATCTTGCAATGATTATGTTAGTCTTTCCCCCCTTCCCCCCTTTTCATATAAGAATTTTGTGAATTCTCTAAGTGTTGGAAATTATTGCATTACACATGAGGAAGTCAAGTCCAATCTCTATTCAAGAAAGCTTCGACACAAAGCTTTTAAAAAAGGTGATGAAGCCTATACCTCTGGATTAGAAGTAACCAATTCTATAAAAGCCAAAAAAAGAAGAAAGGAAAAGGATTCAATAAGGGCAAAGTTTATCCTAAGGATATCTATAATTACTGCAAGGAATCTTGCCATTGGAAAAAAGATTGCCCCAAGAAATTCAAGAAAGAATTTGTTGTAGCCATTGTTCAAAGTGATTTCTCATTAGAAGATGATTTGGTACTCTCAGTTGTTGATCAACAACAACATCATTCTGAACAATTAATGGGTATTAGATTTAGGTTGTTCTTATCATATGTGTCCACACAGAAACTGGTTCATGAACTATGAAAAGAAATTTGGTGATAATATTTTGATAGGGAATAATGCCCTTTGCAAGACAGTTTGGATAGGTTCTATACAAATCATAATGCATGATGAAATTGTTAGAACCTTAAACAATGTTTGCCATGTTCCAAATTTTAAGAAAAATTTAATCTCTTTGGAAGCCATAAATTTGTGTTGAAGATGAAGTGATGCAAATCAAAGGGGAAAGCAAGTCTTTTGTAATACAGGGAACCGAGCAAGGAAATCTATATATCCTACAAGGTTCCACTCTGACAGGCTCAATCTCAATTGTTTCACAAGTTGGAAGTCCTACGTCCAATGATATTTCTCTGTGGCACATGTGCTTTAGTCACATGAATGAAAAAGGGACTAGAAATTCTGAGTAAGCAGGGGCTACATAGAAACCATAAGGTGGAACCTCTTCAGTTTTGTGAGCACTCAAAGCAACACAAGACGAAATTCCCAAAGGCAGTGCACACCACAAAGGCCATATTGGACTACATTCATTCTAATTGTCAGGGGCCTTTGAGAGTTTCATCCCTGGGAGGAGCAAGGTAATTCATCTTTATCATTGATGATTACTAAAGGATGACATGGGTATTCACAATGAAGCAGAAATTTGAAGCCTTTAAATGTTTTAAGCATTGGATGCCACTTATGCAAAATCAAATATGAAAGAAAGCTAAATGTTTGAGGACTGACGATGACTTGAAATTCTATTTTGAAGAATTCAATGAATTCTGTAAGGAAGAAGGCATTGCTAGATAACATATAGTTTGACATACTCCTTAGCAAAATGGAGTAGCTGAAAGAATGAATAGAACCTTATTGGAAAGGTCCAAATGCATGTTATCAAATTCAAGGTTGAATAGAAGTTTTTGGACTAAGGTAATCAGCATAGCATGCTACTTGGTTAATCAATCCCAGTCCATTACCATAGATTTCAAGACCCCTATTGAGATATGGTCTAACAAACCAGCTAATTACTCAATGCTGAAAGTGTTTGGATGTTCAGCAAACTATCATGTAAATGAAGGTAAGCTAGTGCCCAGAGTTAAGAAGGGTGTCTTTATAGGCTTTGGAAATGGAGTTAAAGGATTTAAAATCTGATCTTTGTCAAAAGGAAAGCTCATTCTGAGTATAAATGTCACTTTTGATGAGCTCTCTATACTACATTTTAAGTTTGTGAAAAATTCAAACAAGATAATTGATATCACTAAGCAGGTAGAGTTTAAGAATCCTACAATTAGAAATTTTAGTTATCAGGAGCACTATGAAGCACCTGATGATACTGAACAAAATCATCAAATGCAACCCCAACAACATCAATCTAAACAAGTGGATGAGTCTAACCAAATGAGTCAGAACCTTACGAGGAAGCCTAAGACTAATGCTTTTAGGAAATCTCAAAGACAAATCAAAGCACTTGAAATATATGGCTTTGATGATATTGTCTTGTATGCACTCCAGGTAGCAGAAGAAGTTGACTTATTCGAACCAACTACCTATCATGAAGCAATTACTTGTTCTGAAGCTGATAAGTGAACGATGGTTATGAATAAAGAAATGGAATCCCTTCAAAAAAATCAGACTTGGGATTTGGTTGAGTTACCTAAAGGCAGAAGAGTTGTTAGATGCAAATGGATCTTCAAGAAGAAATATGGGTTTTCAAGCACTAAATTCATCAAGAATAAAACACGTCTTGAAGCTAAAGCCTACAGTCAGAAGAAATGTGTGAACTATGAGATTTTCTCTTCAGTATTCAGACACGCGTCCATTCATGTTTTACAAGCTCTTGTTGCAACTATGGACATGGAGCTAGAGCAAGTTAATGTGAAAACAACTTTTCTACATGGAAAGTTGGAGGAAGAAATTCTGATGAAACAACCAGAAGGTTTTGAGGTGCAAAGAAAGGAAGATTTTGTCTGTAGGTTGAAAATGTTTCTCTAAGGACTGAAGCAATCTCCAAGATAGTGGTACAAGAGGTTCGATCAGTTCATCATCTCTCATAGGTACAACAGAAGTCCATATGATTCATGTGTTTATCATAGTAAGGTGAAGGATCATGCAAACATTTATCTACTTCTCTATGTGGACAACATGCTCATAGCATCCCGAGACAAGTTTGAAATTTAGAAACTAAAGTCACTACTTAGTAATGAATTTAAGATGAAAGATATAAGAGCAAATGGAAAGATTTTGGGAATGGAAATCAAGAGGAATCATGCTCAGAATGAGTTTTTCTTATGTTAGAAGCAATATATTCAAAAAGTATTGAATCACTTTAGGACGACAACAATGAAACCAATATGTACTCCTTTGACATAATGTATGTCATGGTATGCACAAGGCCACATCAATCACAATCTGTCAGTGTAGTGAGTAGGTATATGGGTAAACTTGGGAAGAAACATTGGCAAGCAATTAAACAAATATTTAGGTACCTTAAGGGTACAATTGATATCGGAATCATCTACCAAGGTGACACATTTTGTGCACTTGTTAGTTATTCAGATTATGACTACGCTGGAGATTTGGATGCAAGGCAATATGTGATAAGTTATGTTTTCATAATTGGAAATTTCCTTGTTAGTTTGAAAGCTACACTTCAGCCTACAGTTGCTTTGTTAACAATAGAGGTAGAATATATGGCTCTAGCAAAAGCAGTAAAGGAAGGAATCTGGTTAAAGGGTCTTATCAATAATCTTGGATTTCCATAGGATAAAGTTATCATTTTTGTGATAAACTGAGTGTTATCTACTTAGCCAAGGATCAATTCTATCATGAAAGGACTAAGCATATTGATGTCCAATATCACTTCATTCGTATTGAGAATAGGGTTGAAGTCCAGAAAGTTGATATAAGAGAAAACTCAGTTGATATGTTCACAAGCCTGTTCCTAGAAGCAAATTCATGCATTGTCTAGATCTACTCAATGTAGATTGCTGGAAATTACTTTGTATATATGATTCATAATTGTTATTGAACCAATATGGAGATTGTTGGAAGAAAGAGGTGACTAGACGACACTATCTATATTGTCCAATCTAGCCCCCTATGCTCGAATATGTCTTTTGTCTAGTGGAGTGTCCAATTGTGTTTAACAATGTATTGTCCAGTTTGTTTAGTTAGTCGTTAGATGGTTCAAATAATAAGTTCTATTAGTAATCATTTTTCTGTTATTTATGTTTCAATTTGTTACACTCCTATATAATGGGGTTAGTTAAAAGGGCTAAGTGTAACCAAAGTGTTAAACCCACACATTGTAATTTCATTGTTCTGATCTTCAATAACAATTATATTTTCTCCCGCATGGTACGATTATCTTTTTTCTTCTTCCCTGATTGGAATTCATTTTTCTCAGTCATAAACCCAACAAGAAATATTTATTTACCATAAATTATAATTATATAAAGTAAACATTTATTTTGTGCCATGTGGAAGCTAAAATACTAGTTATAGTAATAAATTCTGCAAAAATCTAGGCTTGTTGTAAAATAAAAGGCTAAACACACTTATGGTCCTTCATTTTAAAATAATCATTTTGGAAGTTTATTTTTTAAATTTGATTCAAATTAGTCCTTCACAAAATGATAATTTTTAATTTTGGGACACGATTTTGAATCTCATGTTTTCAATTAGTCATTCTCATTAATTTACATGAAAGCTATAAAAACTCAATTCATCTTCAAACTATTAAATTCTATTTTGGTTACTTGTGAAACTATTTTTTATGCAATTTTCATCATATTTAAGACAATTTTTTGTTCAAACACTAGTTAGATTCATATTTTTTATGTAAATAATTTTAATGGAAGAAGTTTCATATTTTAAATCCCCAAACAATGCAATAAATAAATATTATTTTGCTTCATTCGCCAAAACTCTTGATATTATCATAAAAAAAATATATTATGTTTTACCTTTAGTATCAATATATTCACAATACACGATAATCAAGAAAAGGAAACTCCAAGTATTAATGTTGAAGTTAATCTCAGATTGAACTTTATATTTTCTGTTAATTATTTTATCTATATTCTACTTCTTAGATTAACAATTATATTTAAGAATAAAATGGTTAATATATTGTATTTAATTATTAAAACCTATAACCATATTGTTTAATCTAATTACATATTTATATAATAAATATTTTTTAAAAAATATTAGTCATTGTATTTAACTCTGTTAAACATATATAGAAATAATTAAATACACATGAAATTTTTCATATTTACATTGATAAAATTAATAGTAAAAAATGTATTTAGAATAGAAAAAACTAAATTAGATATTAACATAAGATTAATCAATTGATAAATATATAAATACAGAAAATGATTATCTCCTAATTCCTATACCTCAAAATTTGATTACCTGATACATTTATAGTAAACATAAATTTTATTATTATTGGTCAAAATAATTTAACTATAATAAATAAAATATGGTATTTTAAAATTTTATACTTATTAAATTTAACAAATATAATATATGTAATTTAAAATTTCAAGTAATAATTGCCAGAGTTAATCTCAGATTGATATTTATATTTATGCTAATTATTTTATCTATATTGTACTTAGGCTAACTGTTACATTTAAGAAAAAAATCATTAGTATATTATGGGTAAAATATGTTTGACTATATATTATATGTAACAAAAATATATAAAAAAATATAATTTGAAAAAATACACTCACTCTATTTAATTCCTTTTAAACATAAAATATATTTAATAAAAATTAATATTATGTTCTATTTAATATAAAAAATAAAAAATTTAAATTTATAGTTTAATTTGACTATATATTTTATTGAATAAACACAAAACTTAATGATGTCCGATTTGAATTTTACTTATATTATATTAAAAATGCCATTCATTAAATATATTATATAATTAACTTGAAAAATGTTATTCATAGTTATATGATTATTAAATATTATAATTACATTATACATGTCACTATTTTAATAATGATAAATTTAACATATTTATTTAAAATATACCTGTTATTTAATCATATATATTAATAGGCATGAAATAATTTTGTGATATTTATAGTGTTGAAATGAAACAATCAAAATAAAAGGTATTAACATAAAAAATTTAAATACATATTAATATAAAATTTATAAATATATAAATACATTCAACAACTATTTGACTACCGGTTACATTTAGTAAACATGGCATTTATTATAATTGGTCAAAATAATTTAATTATAATAAATATATATGTTAATTTTTATTTTATTTTTATAACTAATAGTTTGACAACGTATTATATTTAATAATTTGTGCATTTAATATTATGGGATAGTCAAATTTTATTATAAAAAATGTATGTATTAAATTTAATAAATGTAATATATATTTTTTAAACATAGTAAATTGTACAATTGAACTTATTTTCATACCATTAATTTATTGTGAAGTAATTTATTCATTTCTCATTAAAAAAATAGGTAGATTTATTGGGATCTTAACAATACAAGTCATATCCATTAATTAAAAAAGTTTTCCCTAAAATTTTAAATAATGTCATTAAATATAATCACTTCTTAAACCATTCAATTCTCTTAAATGAAATTTAAATTTGTGACATTATTCATTAATAATAACTTGTTTAATTACATTTGTTGGTCTTGATAAATTAGGTGTTTCTTACCTATATGTAGGACCAGAAGTAGTAATACAATGTCCTTTTTAACGTAAAAATTTATTAATGTTGATAGTTATAAAGGCAAAAATATTACAAAAAGAAGGATAGAATAATGATTTTAAAAAATTTCATGTCATTAAAAAAAAGCAAAGCTATCATTTATGAAGCTTAAAGACATAAAATGACTTTTTCACAAATATATTCAATCAGAGGTGGCATTTATGATAATGTAAAAGTTGTGATATTTTCTAGTGTTTCTTGATCTATAAATTCAAACTGAAACTAATACTTTCCTCGCTTCACATAGACAAGAAAAAAGCACTAACAACAAGCCTATGTTTTTTTGTCATATGACATTCAAAATCATCATGAGCTTAAGCCCTTTTTTTCTATTGTCTCTTCTTTCTAATATAGAAATAACTAATGGACATATTGATAGCAATGATCCCATAAAAGAGTTTTATGTACTCCCCAAAGGCCCTGTTCCACCAGAAGGCCAATCAAATCATTTGCACCGTGTTCTACCTCATCCTTCATCCAACTCTAATAGTGATGCTTCCAATATTAAATTTTTCCAAATTCCTAGACGTGTTGTCAACAACCTTACAAGTAAAGGGTTTCATGTACTCCCCAAAGGTCCTGTTTCACCAGAAGGCCAATCAAATCATTTGCACAGTGCTCCACCTCATCCTTCATCCAACTCTAATAGAGATGCTTCCAATATTAAATCTTTTCAAGTTCCTAGACGTGTTTTCAACAACCATCCAAGTAAAGGGTTCCATGTACTCCCCAAAGGTCCTATTCCACCAGAAGGCCAATCAAATCATTCGCACCATGCTCTACCTCATCCTTCATCCAACTCTAATAGTGATGCTTCCAATATTAAATTTTTCCAAATTCCTAGACGTGTTGTCAACAACCTTACAAGTAAAAGGTTTCATGTACTCCCCAAAGGCCCTATTCCACCAAAAGGCCAATCAAATCATTCGCACAGTGCTCCACCTCATCCTTCATCCAACTCTAATAGTGATGCTTCCAATATTAAATCTTTTCAAGTTCCTAGACGTGTTTTCAACAACCATCCAAGTAAAGGGTTTCATGTACTCCCCAAAGGCCCTATTCCACCAGAAGGTCAATCAAATCATTCGCACCATGTTCTACCTCATCCTTCATCCAACTCTAATAGTAATGCTTCCAATATTAAATTTTTCCAAATTCTTAGACGTGTTGTCAACAACCTTCCAAGTAAAGGATTCCATGTACTCCCCAAAGCCCCAATTCCACCAAAAGGCGGTTCAAATCAAATGAACCCTCATCCTTCATCCAACTCCAATAGTGATATTTCCAATATTAAAATTTTCCAAATTCCTTTGAAATAAAATGCATGGGATGGATGTTGTTATCGAATCCTTGAATAATGCAATAAATAAATGTTCTTTTACTTATTTTTCTTCATTTGTCAAAAATTCCTTTTTATTTTATCATAACGAATTATATATTACGTTCCACATTTAATATCAATATACTTACAATATACGGGTTACTGTTATATGATTGGTAAGTACACCAATCAATGTAGTATTTTTGATAAATATTCAAAGATGGTTCCCATAAGAATTTGTTTGTACTAAGTTTTTGTGTAAAATCAAGTTGTAGGCAAAGGGATGTTTGAATTTTGAGATGATAGTGCAGAAATTTACAGCTAAGTTATGAAATAGACCACTGAAAACAGAACAAGTTCTTTCAAAAAAATTCACAAACAGTTTATAGGCAAAAAAGATATTAATACCGAGTTTGAATGAATGTTGAGTGATTGAGTTTTACTAAAAAGCTCCTGGGATGGCTTATGTTAAAGTAATTTTTTTAATG
>NC_038248.2:38528127-38564854 GCF_000004515.6 Glycine max | reverse complement strand
TATATATTAAATAGGCATGAAATAATTTTGTGATATTTACATTGTTGAAATAAGACAGTCAAAATAATAAGTATTTACATTAAAAAAAATAGATATTAATATAATATTAATCAATTTACATATATATAAATATGCATAAATACATACAATAATTATATCTTATTTTCTATAGCGAAAATTTGACTACCTGTTACATTTAGAAAACACAGCATTTAATATTATTGGTCAAAATAATTTAATTATAATAAATAAAATATGATATTTTAAATTTTTATACTTATAAATTTAAAAAATATAATATATGTAATTTAAAATAGCAATGTCTTCATGCATATATTAAAAATGAATAAACATATAAATGTATTAATAATTTTTCTTTTGTATTTATCACTAATAATTTGTCTACATATTATATTTAATAAATAGTGTATTTAATATTATGAGGCAGTAAGGAATGTCTTCTTCCCATCCATTTCACTCCACAGTGGGAATAATTAGAGATTGGCTGACAAGTCTTTAAAACTTCGAATAATATTATTAAATATATGTACCTCTTAAACTATTTACTACTCTTAAATGATATTTAAATTTGTGACATTATTTATTAAAAATAACTAATTTAACTATCTTTGTTGGTCTTGATAAATTAAATTTTTCTTTTTTACATGTAGGAAGATAGGTACTAATACAATATTTTTTTTTCACATAAAAATTTATCAATGTTGATAGTTATATCTTCACACCCGTATAAACAATGACATTTATAATATTTTCTCATGTTTTTTTCTATAAGTTCAAAATGAAACCAATGTTTTCTTCACTTCACAAAGACAAAAAAAAAAAAACAGTACTAGCAACGACCTTCAAAATCATCATGACTTTAAGTTCTTTTTTGTTATTGCTTCTTCTTTTTGATATACCAATAACTAATGAACATATTGATAGCAATGGTTTCACAAAAAAATTTCATGTGCTCCCAAAAGGTACTATTCCACTTGAAGATAGTTCAAATCATTTGCACTACTCTACCTTAACTCCCATCCAATATTAATTTTTCCAAATTTCTAAGCATGTTGTCAGCAACCTGTACTCCCTCAAAACCTAAATATAAGTAAATTTAAGTATCAGGAGCATGGATTCAAGAATTCAATTAATAGCATTTAATTTAAAAAATCTTCCTAGTGCTCGTAGAATATGAATAAATAATTCATGACAAATAAGATTTTATTAAATGAAAGATATAATAAGAATATTATTATTAAATAAGATAAAAGTTAGTTAGTATTTACTTATATTTAAGTCCAAAATTATATATTTTTTTATCGTTTATATTTAAGTCCGGAGGGAATAAATGGTTTTATGTATTCTCCAAAGATTGTTCCACCACAAGATCAATTAAATAACTTGTGTTCTACTTCATGTTTTATGTAACTCTAATAATGATGCTTTCACTATTAAATATTTTTAAATTACTAGACATGTTATCAACAACCTTTCAAGTAAAGGGTTTCATGTACAACCCAAAAATTAAGTTTCACCAAAAAATGATTCAAATGGATTGAATCTCATCCTTCATTTAACTCTAATAGTGATTATTTCAATATTAAATTTTTTAAAATTCTTATGAAATAAAATGCATGGAATGGATGTTGTTATTTAATCCTGAAATAATGCAAGATAAATTCCAAATTCTTTATTATTTTTCTCATTCGCCAAAAATTCCTTTAATATTATCATAAAGAATTATATATTACGTTTCAGCTTTAGTATGAATATATTAATTAACAATATATACGGTCATCAAGGAAAGAAAACTTCAAGTATTAAATGTCGAAGTTAATCTCAAATTGAACTTTACATTTATGTTAATTGTTTTATCTATGTTATACTGCTCAGATTAACTGTTACATTTAAGAAAAAAATTCGTTGGTATATTATAGTTTTTAAAAACATATAACCAATATGATTGTATATTATATATAACAAAAACATAATTTTAAAAATGTTAAATTACTCGTCTTTACAATTTCATAATTCTTGTTTTTTTAATCCTAATAATTTAAAAATGATTTTTTTAGTCCCTATAATTTACATTTTAATTTTCTTTTACTTCTTATAGTTTAAAAATGTTCTTTTTAATCTTTATAGTTTGTAATTTAATTTTCTTTTAGGTCCTATAATTTGAAAGTGATATTTTTAATCCTTATAATTTATATTTTAATTATCTTTTAATTCTTATTAAAAAAATATATAAAAAAAAATTAGCTACAAATTAATTATAAATTATCAATTTTTTTTATTACAGATTATTTTACTACAAACTAATTGCTAGTATTTTTATAATTAATTGTAATTAATAATATTACTCATATTTTGATAATAAGAATTAAAATAAAATTAAATATAAATATAAGAACTAAAAAAACTACTTTTAAACTATAGGAACTAAAAGAGAATTAAAATAAAAATTATAAAAATTAAAAAGAACACTTTCAAAACTACAAAAACTAAAAAGATAAAAATCATCAAACCATAAGAAACAAATAAGTAATTTAACCTTTTAAAAAAATCAGTATTTAGTTCCTTTTAAACATACAATATATTTAATTAATAGTGTGTTTTATATATTGAATAAATACAAAACTTAATGATGTCCGGAATTAAATTTTACTTAAAAATACTATTCAATAGTTATGTGATTAATAAATATTATAATTACATTATACAAGAAATTTTTTAATAATGATAAATTTAATATATTTATTTAAAATATGTGTGTGCGAAGAAGAAAAACAGCGTATTTCTTTAAAACAAGCACGGTTTAACTAGAATGAAATATTAGACATTAGACATAATCTACATTTCCGGGTTACACTGAGTTTTCCAGCACATGTATACATCTTCACAAGGGGGAGAAAAACTGCATATTTGGGCCTAACCCCTGTTCTATTGACCACAAGCAAGCTCTCATGTATTTCACACTAATCCACTAGAACAGTTCACTCTATGTTTTACTATCTCTTTACATTTGGGTTTGCCGCCTGACATGCTCTGGGATGAGCTTAGGAAGCAGTTCAGGGGGCGCTCCATCTAACTGCAATCAAATGTTTTCATTACAAAATTATATGGATATCATGAGAAAATAAAAAGTACATAATCCTTTCAGCAGCACAATGCTGTTATGATTAACTGATATTCAGACCACACAAATGTGTAAAAACAAACATTCAACAGTGCAATTTCCGTTTTGTGTTATGTCAGATCTAATAGGAGAAACCAATTAGAGATACATACTTCCTGTTTAAAGTTGAAAAGTGGAGGCAGTGGACGACCATTAGGTAGCCGGGCATTGGGCTCGCGAAGCTCGTCAAAGAAAGGATGTGCCATTGCTTCCACCTTTAAAAGAAGCCGCCAGTGAAAACTATGCTAATTATATAAACATTTTTTTTTTAATATTGTATGAGCAATGAGCATAATGAAACTACTTTTCAAAAATACTTATTGTAAATAGTTTTCATATCTAGGCTGGATATTTTAACTTTTAATATACTAATATAATTCTGTGGTATATGCCCCTTGATAGGAAGGCAGTGGAGGAAAAGGTATAAGGGTTTGCCCTACTTACTGCACTGTAACGAAGTTTTGGGGAATATTGGAGAAGCCTTGATGCAAGGTCAATTGCTTCAGGAGGCATTCGCTTGTGAAAAACCTGAACCATGGATCGTTGCACCAGATGCATCAGTAGAAGCGTTGTTATAAAACAAAAGCCAAAAGGAGTGACAAGGAACGCAGTTACCTTATGCCAAGGATGAGCTTTGATATGGGGGAATCTGAAATCTGTATAATTAGGATTCATGCATCGAATTTCTTCTCGAGTAGGAGTGCCAAGAATCTACAAGAAAACAACACATTAGTAATTATCTCTCAGCAGCCAGATTCATACAATCCAGGGTAACATCAGCATAGACAAGGAATCACCTTGATAATTTCCACGAGTTGGTCAACCTGATTTTCTCCTGGGAACAAAGGCTATAAAGAAATATTTTGAAACTATTGAGAAGCCAAGATAACATTTCTCATAAACACAGAAAAACATGTTATGTATGAACAACATTAGTGCATAGGTTGCCTAAAATTTTAACAACCTGGCCTAGAAGAAGTTCCGCAAGGACACAACCAGCGGACCAAATATCAACAGAAGTTGTGTATTCTGCCGCACCAAATATTAGCTCTGGGGCACGATAGTACCGTGAACATATGTATGAAATGTTTGATTCACCCTCCACCTGACATGAAATAAATTATTAAAATCATACCTTTTATGAGCAAATAACTATAAGCAAATTAGCATGTGACCCCAACCAATGACCTTTCTTCTATATATTGAAAAATGATCGAGTTGAGGTCCAGATTAATAGCAACATTAGTGGCTATTTACTGAAATGTCAATTATCACATACAAAATTAAAATTGCACTTGGGAACAGATCTTAAAAGAGCTTTTAGAATTCCATGATTCTGGGGTAGGTAGCATATGACATTAATAGTCCACGTCCACTGTTAACATGGTAGCATACATGTATAAAGTAGTGAAATGCACTGGAAGAATACAAACATACCAGAACTTTTGCACTCCCAAAATCACAGAGCTTGACTTGGTGTGTGAGTCGATCAACCTACAGAACAAATGGAAAATAGGTTTAGAATAAATAAATGCTATTCCTTGAAGAAAAATAGCAAACTAATAACTTACCAAAAGATTTTGAGGCTTCAAATCCCTATGGCAGATTCCTGGTACAGTATGGATATACGCCAGTCCCCTAAAGATCTAGACATCACATCCCAACTCAATCATTATAAAATTTCAAAAGAAAAAGTGAGGAACAAGAACAACATATCAAACCAAATTGCCAACAGAGAAAACCTCATACTTGATATGTATATAATTTCACATAGATTAGGGGCATTCTCTGTTTCATGCTACTGTAGTGCTTTATAACACGGAAGATCGTCTCAGGGACATATTCCATCACCAAGTTCAGAAAAAGTTCATCTCTACTTGTTGTAGAGAAGAAATAGTTACTCAAGGAAATTATATTTGGGTGATCCATCACGCGCATTAACTGCAGTTCACGATTTTTGTATCGCCTGTCCTGCAAGACCTTCTTTATAGCCACTGCCTCGCCAGTCTCCAAGCACTTCGCCTTTGTTTCAGGTCAAAAAGGAACATAACCCAAGGGTGTGAAACAATATGAGATACTTGACAGCAGGGAAAGCAAAGTAGGAACAGTTATCACCTAATGGTAATTACTTCACTTATCCTTACCTGGAAAACAATGCCAAATGATCCAGTGCCAACAACACGTTCGGCCATGTAACTGATGGTCTGCAAGAGGCATTAGAGCACAAATTTATGAAGAATAAAAGAAATTGAAACCCGTGGATGCCATCATCATCAATCTTAAGCAGTCAATTTTATTCAAAATTCTTCAAAACTGTACCTTTTAAGGCCAAAAATGGGGAACCAAAAGCAATCAATCAATAGAAGGGGGAGAACAAAATTAAATTAAAAAAAAAAAGCAATTAGATTAGATATGCATGGAGGAAATTTGCCAACTTCTAGCTGACTACCAGTATTATATTTTTGGATAGATCCATAATTAAAAGGTTTACTAAGTTTACTACCCAAACCCACAATGTAATTCCTGTTAGTCCCAAAAAGGAAGTAAATATTTATATATAGTACAAAATGATTTTTTTTATAAAAATTGGAAGTAAAGATAGGTTAGAACACGCCGCACTTGTTTAGGTTCGCCATTTTTGCCTGCAATTGTGGTTGAGATTATGTGACCAGTGAGTGCATCATTACCATCTGCGACAGGAGCTGACATTTCCTGCAATTTATACCAATAAATAGATAAATATATTTAATATGGTAAATCAAATCTCTTAATAGAGAAATAGAATATCAGACTCTTCTTGATTGAATATCAGAAATTATTTATTGAGTTACTATCATTGAACTTTGTCTTAATAGCAATTATCACCAATAATTTGGTTTAAAACATTTAGTTAACATGGCAACATCATATGCCTATGGACATACATACATTGGTTTCGAAATCCATATGCTCGACCTATGCATGACTTAGCAAAAACACTAATGGACATACATTTTACATAAACAGCCATTTAGCAGTCAATACTTTGCTTTCGGCACCTACTCCTATGCTGCTTGATTAAAAGTTTTATATGATAAGAGAAAAACACAGCAATGGAACAAAACCAGCAGAAATGAATAGATAGTCACCAATCAATAGGTGAAGTTTAAGATGGGTCAAGTGTATAAAGTGCTCAAAGGTAATAAGGTATATGCACAGACAAAGGCAAATAAGGTTACCATGGTCCAAAAGAAAGCATCAAATGCCAAAGAAAAGCTTTGATATCAATTATGAGACAACACAGAGAGAGAATCTAGGAACACTTATTCCCTGAAGCAAACAAAAACCGTTTGAACAACAATCCCTAATAAATGAAGGAAATCCCATTTTAAACAAGGAACCCAAGCTTAAAAAAGAAAATATACCAAAATTATACAGCAAACAATATAGAGCCAACTTCAAAACAAAATCCACAATATTGTTAAAGCCATTTTAATTTCACAGTAAATTAGCGATTAAGTGAGAGCAACCTGGCCTATTAGAAAAAATTACAACATCAATAGCCTAAAGGTTTTAAAAAAACAGTCTGCAACCACAATTTCGGCCACAACCTTAAGATTTTTGGGGTGCCCACGACCATAATTGTCGTATCAACCCAATTTTTCGCAATATCAAGAAACACGTCTGCAATTAAAAACCATGAATAGCCTATTAGAAGAAAAAAATCTGGTAGGAAAATTGCAATATATTCCAACCCCATAAAGTGTGATTGGAAAAAAAAATAACTTGAGCAACGAGAAACTCAGGTACACTCAACTAAGCCCAACTTAAAGAACAGGATTCCACATTTTCACTTCACTCGATTCCATTTCTCTTTTCTGGACCACCAGACGGAAAGTTCCACAAACTTCAATTTTTCAATACTAAGATCTCAACCATTAATACACAAGTAAAAATCAAATAGCAGCAGCAACAACAAAAACAATAATAATAAAACAATTTATTCATGCTTGCAAATTTTACAATTCCATAAGCAAAATAAAAGCGCCATTCCTTCAAGGCAACGTCAGAACCACTCCGACCGTAGGCGGAGCATAATTCCGGCGACCTCCGAGCAGGCAAAAACAATGCCGGAAATGAGCAGATCGCCGTAGGCTACGCTCATACCAAGACCTCTCTGGCGGATCAACTACGATCCGAGTTTCCAAACGGCGCGTCGTTTTCGCGCAATGAGAGAGTGGTGGAGAGCGGAAATTACCTTTTCGGTGCCGGCGTCGGAGCCGCCGCGAGAGTCCACTTTCATCGCGTCATTCTCCGCTGGCGGCGGTTGTTGCGGCGGCGGCGGTGGAAGCTGTTGCTGCGGCCCCAACGGCATAGAGGCCATGTGAGAAAGAAACTGCACTCAACACAACACTCACACTCTTTCTCTCTCTAAAAAACAAACACTCACACCTTTCTCTCTCTAATTTCTCTCTCCTTCGAGGGAATAGTAGTGCTTGGGTATGGGTCCAGGCTTCGGAGTATATAAAGGGCGAGCGAGTAAGAGAGAGAGAGTGTGTCTTTGTGTCTTTTCTCACGCGCTTGGTTTATAGAGTGAAACGCACGTTTTGATATGCACCGTTGGATTGTAATCTGTGATTGTAAACGAAGACGGGATGCGTAATCTGGTGTGGCAGGATTTACGGGTGAAATATATACGGCAGGGTGACGTGGAAATCGAAGGGAGACAAGGATCACATGGAACCTCCAATGTTGCATTTTACGGAAAATAATACGTATTCGGAAGTTGTAATGTTGACGTAATGGCAACATAAAATACTGAGGTTTAAATACTCTAGTCATTAAATTAAGTCAGAGTTCTACTTGGTTGGTGAGTATAGTTTATTGAGTTTGGGTTTTAATATTAATACTTTTTAATGTATAAAATCTATGAAACCAAACCTCGGAATTTAAATGATTATTTTTATACAATGCCATGCCCTTGGTTGTTTTGGATAATTGGGTGGTGTTTGGTTTTGTTTATTTCTCATCCGACAAATAACTCGTTGCTTGAAATTTTTAGGTTCTTGCTATTTTTCTTTTGAATTATAGAAATAATATAATTTTTAAGTAATCAATGTTATTAAATATGCATTTACTTTTTTTAAGAAGAATGTCCATATAGTGGTGGAAAGCACCGAAGATGGCGCAACGATATTTGAATAAAGAGGAAGAAAGACTGAAAAACTGCAGAGAAATTGGAAGCGGCAAAAACCTTTAGGCGAAAAGTAACGATGAATATCGGAAGCGGTGGATAAATTTTTGTGACTAATTAATGTTATTAAAAATGGGTATACTTTTTTTAGAAGAATGATGATATAATGGTGAAAAGTATTGAAGATAATGTAACGATGTTTGAATAAATATAAACAAAGACCGAAGAAAAAATACAGAATTCAAAAGCGACAAATACCATAAGGATATAACAGTATACACACATAAATGAAGAAAACAAGTTATTAATGAGTATTAAATTACTCAAATTTAGGCAAAAAAAAAAAAGAGTTGGAATTTGTTCTTATCAAAATTCAGAGCTAGCACACTCAAGAGAACTTTTGAATTTTATATGTTGGTTTTAAAAGGTGTCAAGTATATACGTATAAGAGTAAATATGCTTAATTCGAAGGGTGAGCGAATATGTTGTGAGATATATAGAGGGTTGAATGGAACCTGATATCGATAAAAGTGGACGTTCGCACACTCTTGTAGGAGAACTAACGTGAAGGATTAACATGTGTCTCAAGATGATGTCACGTATATTTTGTATGTCCAAGATAATACATAATTCTATTGGATATTGAGAAATCTACTCAAACTTGAGGATTAAGTAATAAAATACTAAATTAACTATAAAATATATTAATATAAATTTTATAAGCAATTGATGTTGTTAAATATGTGTTTACTCTCCAAAGGCCCAATTTTACCAAAAGATTGTTCAAATCAAAAGGACCCTCATCTTTCATTCAACTCCAAATAGTGATGCTTTTAATATTAAATTTTTCTAAATTTCTTTGAAATAAAATGCATGGGATGGATGTTGTTATTCAATCCTTGAATAATACAATAAATAAATGCTCTTTTTCTTTATTTCTTCATTGGCCAAAAATTCCTTTCATTTTATCGTAACGAATTATATATTACATTCCACCCTTAGTATCAATATACATATTATAGTCATTGTTACATGATTGGTAAGTGCACCAATAGATGTAGTATTTTTTATAAATATTCAAAGATCATTAAATTTTTGTGTAAAATCAAGTTATAGGCAAAGGGATGTTTGAATTTTGAGATGATAGTGCAGAAATTTAAAGCTACATTATGAAATAGACCACTGAAAACAGAACAACTTCTTTCAAATAATTTACCAAGTAGTTTATAGGCAAAAAAGATATTAATGCAGAATTTGAATGAATGTTGGGTGCTTGGGTTTACTAAAAGAGCTCTAGATTCACGATTAAGTATTTTTTACTATTTAATATTAAACCTTAACCTATTAATATACTCTAATCATAATCTTATGTGAAAGAGTCAATTAATTTTATTCATAATTCCTTAAAAAGTTAACCAAATAATTTGAATAAAAGAAAATATTAACAACATGACTAATTAACATCATTCCATTCCTAAATGAGTTAATATACTAAATTTAATTATTAAAACATGTAACATATTGTTTAATTTGACCATATATTATATGTAACAAAAATATAAATTTAAGAAAATCATAGTCATAAAACTTAATGATGTCCAATATTGAATTTTACTTATATTATATTAAAAAAATTTACTCGCAGTTATATGATTAGTAAATATTATAATTACATTATACATGTAATTTTTTTAATAATGATGAATTTAACATATTTATTTAAAATATGGCTGTTAATTAATTCTACACGTAATAAATTTTTATTATTATTTACAGATTAGTTAATAAAAATTAGTACACACACACACACACATATATATATATATATATATATATATATATATATATATATATATATATATATATATATTAAAATAGGTATGAAATAATTTTGTGATATTTACATTGTTGAAATAAAACAGTCAAAATAATAAGTATTTACAATAAAAATAAATAAATAGATATTAATATAATATTAATCAATTTATAAATATATATATATATATATATATATATATATATATATATATATATATATATATCTTATTTTCTATAGTGAAAATTTCACTACCTGTTTACATTTAGTAAACATAGCATTTAATATTATTGGTCAAAATAATTTAATTATAATAAATAAAATATTATATTTTAACTTTTTATACTTATAAATTAAAAAAATATAATATATGCAATTTAAAATAGCAATATCTTCATACATATATTAAAAATTAATAAACATATAGTGATTTTTCTTTTGTTTTTATCCCTAATAATTTGTCTTCATATTATATTTAATAAATAGTGTATTTAATATTATGAGGTAGTAAGGAGTGTCCGGTTCCCATCCATTTCACTCTAGGTGGAAATGATTAGAGATTGGCTCTCTAAGGGTTGGCAAGTTTCTAAAACTTCAAATAATATCATTATATATATGCACCTCTTAAATCATTTAAGTCTCCAAAATGATATTTAAATTTGTGACATTATTCATTAAAAATAACTAATTTAAGTTGGTCTTGATAAATAAGATTTTTCTTCTTTTTTTATATGTTGGAAGAGAGGTAGTAATACAATATCTTTTTCTTCACATGAAGATTGATCAATGTTGATAGTTATATCTTCACATCCGTATAAGCGATGACATTTAAGATAATGTAAAAGTTATGATATTTTCTCATGTTTTTTGGTCTATAAATTCAATATGAAACCAATGCTTTCCTCATTTCACAAAGACCAAAAAAAAAAAAGTACAAGCAACAAGCATGTATTTTTTGTCACATGGCATTCAAAATCATCATGACTTTAAGCTCTCTTTTTATTGCTTCTTCTTTCTAATATAGCAATAACTAATGAACATATTGATAGCAATGATCCTAGAAAAGAGTTTTATGTATTCCCGAAAGGTAGTGTTCCACTTGAAGGTAGTTCAAATCATTCACATAGTGCTCTACCTCATCCTTCATCCAACTCTAATAGTGATGCTTCCAATATTAATTTTTTCAAATTTCTAGGCGTGTTGTCAGCAACCTTCCAAGTAAAGAATTTCATGTATTTCACAAAGGTTCTTCCTCCAGAAGACCAATTAAATCACTTGTCCAGTGTTCTACTTCATGCTTTATGTAACTCTAATAATGATGCTTCCACTATTAAATATTTTTAATGTTATCAACAACCTTCCAAGTAAAGGGTTTCATGATAATGGCATTGCCTTTAATATCCATTATATGGAGGAGGTGGTGCCTGAATGTCAATGTAAGTAGCATTGTTCTTGTGAAGGTCTGGAGAAGGTTTTAGATGGATCAGTCGAAGGGGAAAGGATTAGGTCAATCATGTTTGATTGGTCGGGAGAAAAGGGAGATGATGGGGTTGGTGATGACGAAGAAGAGGAAGTTTTTCGGACAGTGATAGATGGGACACCAGCGATGAGTGACCAGTCAATAGGGGTCATGTTAACCACTACAATGTGTCTTTGGCATGCAGAGAACATAAGATAAAAAAAATTAAATGAAGAACAAGAGATTTTGAATGGGGTGACTAAAAGTGGAAAACAACAAAATAACCAGGGAGGATATGGGGAACAAAAGGTTAACAAAGAAGGAATTGATCAAATAGATGAAGCAGAAATGGTATTGGTGCAGGGGTATGATCTTCTGGACCAAAACTTTGTTTTGAAGGATGAAACAAACAAGTCAACATCACTATTAGGTGAATGTAGGGAGGAGTATGCATATAGGTCTGTTGGGGAGTAGTGAAGAGGTCAGAAATGTGGAGAATATTAAATTGGGAATGTGAAAGGGACATCTAATGACAAGGTTTATGGTAAAAGGCTAATTAGGCAGGGGACAACTATGGGAATAGAAGGACCCAAACATATACCTATTAGGCACAACAAAAAGGGTGGGTCATCCAAGTCCAGTTATGGCCCAACAAAGTTAGAAGAAGGGGAAATTTGGGGCTAAAGACGTGGAAAAAAAGAGGTGCAACAAAAGTGTTGGGTTGGACTGTATGATAAAAAAATTGCAATAGGGAAGTAGGGGGGAGGTGTTAAGACTAATATCCGGCCAAATATAATGTATGATGAGGAGTGGGACAATACAACCAATAAATTTTGAGTTGTCAATCCAGTAAAAGTTATTCGGCACCTAACATCAAAGGGAGTGACAGCCTCTGAGAGTGCCAATGTCGGGAATTCGTGTCCAGTCGAGGAGGTGCGACTACCATGTGCCAAGGTGAAAGGCGTTGAAGAGAGCGAAATTGGGAATACACATTAGGTGGATCAGAGGAGGGAGGAAAATAATTTGAGAAAGAAACCAAAATATAGTCACGGAGACGCAAGAAGGTCAAAGGTGGGATCACAACTAAATGAGAGATCACAATTATCTATCTTGAAGAAAGGAGGTGGGGAGAGTTGAGGAAATGCTAATATAGGGGTGAGCTAGGAAGGAAAAGAGAAATCAACTAGAAGAGATTGAAAAACTATATTATTATATTATTATTATTACCTTCTTGCAATGTTTAATCCATTCAATCTTTTTCTTTGGTGTAACTTCAAGAAAATCAACTTCCGCATTGACTATACCATCACTAAATTGACTAAAAACTTACACATGGTGAATCCATATTCTGAAGCAGTGTGCAACATAAGACTGGTTAGTACAAATCACATCATAGTCAATACAAAACTGCATTTTAATATTCCAATCTTAGAATCTACTAATCTTACAACAATTTTTAGAATAAAACAACCTATACATGTTCAAGCAGCACCAAACAAATATAATACCTCTTTGCTAGAACCTTGACAGTCTCAAAATCTGCATTGTACAACACTTTTGTACCATAGATACAATTCTCGAGATGTATTTTATCTATAGAAATAGATCATCACTTTAGTTCAATACCTTTATACAATAAATCACACCATAATAACAAAATAAATAACTACAACTATAACTATTTCTAATACCTTGAAAAGTCTTGACTTAGGCAAATTGAACAATGACCACAACATTGTCAACTTCTCCAGATGCAAAAAATAAAAACATTTAGTTCATCCACAAATGAACCAAAAAGAGTACACTCAAAGACTATTTCCATGGAAAAAAAACAATTTCTGGGTTGAGTTTTTCTTCTGACTGGATACATCAGACACCATCCACGTTCGGATCACCCTCACTAATATCCTCCAGCAATTCTTTTAAGCAATAATCTCAGCAATAAAGTTGTATTTGTTAGCCATTTTTCAAAAACAACAATAGAGTTGTTTTTCTTCAGCAAATGCGCAACATAACTCATCTCTCAATTTTGAGTTATTTATAGATGAACATAGCAAAATGTAGTGGGAAGATAAACAAAATTCAAATTCAAAATGGAATGTAATTTTGTTTACTTCTATTTGTTGAAAATGAAGTAGATTTCCAATTTTCAAAATTTCATTTTTCAATTACACATATACTCTAATCAGAAAAAGATTAACCTATGCTGACCTCCAAAATTGTCAATTACATGATACTGTAAACCCTAAAGGCTTAGACTCTTCTTCTCTACTCCAACATTTGTTGTGTGATAGTCCTTATTGGTTTCTACTTGTAGGTGTATACAGATAATACTTTAAGGCCCTCCTCTCAAAAGCTGCTATTTTGTGTGTGTGTTATGCTCCTCCACGCAAATAAAGTAGACCAACATATGTCTGCAAAGGACTGCTTCAAAAACATCACTGTTCCATTGAAACTTTGGGCTGAACGAAACCAATGCACTTTCATCCGCTGGTGAGTGTTTTTGAGAAGCAATTTTTCCTGAAATAGATACAATTTTGAAAAGCAAATTTTTCCTCTGTTTCACCAGGTTGTGACAACTGTATTTTTTTGCTAATTAATGCAATTTATGGGTTCTCAAATGTTATTATTATGGATAATACCTTTTTTGTTGTGCAAAAAAAAATAATCTTGAAGAAGGTTTAATTCAAGTTTGAAGGTGAAGATCAAACAATTAAGACAAGTAAATAAAGATTTGCTAAGTGTTAAAGTGTTAGAGCCAAGCATGTCGGAAATTACACATCATTCAATAGTTAACAATTATCGAACTCATAAGGATCAAGACAAGTGATGAAATCCTTGTAATCGACCCTATGCAAATGTACATTGTTTAGATTAGATTTTTCAACCATTAGGGTGAAAAACTATAAATAGAGAACCATTATTTACTACAAGAAAATTACAAATCAGCGATGGAATGCTTCCTCACAAATTCCTAACTAATAACATTTGCAAGGGATTCGCAAATGATTAGCTAGCTACATAAACATTTCCTCGCTAACCCCTTGCTATTCCTAAACAAAAACATTGTTAACTTATTTCTCATTCATTTGTCATTAATTTCTCACAAATTGTCTCTTGCTAATCGTTAATCCCTAGTAATTATTTCTCGCTAATCGCTCACTATTCCCTTGTAAATTATACTTTGCTAATCCTTCGTTATTCTCTCACAAACAGGAATTGCTTCTAATATAATTAAAAGTGTAAAAATCTTTATATTCAATATATTTACATAATTTGTATATTCATTACGTCTCCCCTGCTGTGATATCTTAATCAATCCTCTTTTGCTTAAAAAACAGGTATATTCATTACATACACACTATATATCCTTCACTAATTATTCTACACAAATAAATATTGACGTTATATGTTTTACAATACTTGCAGCGACTCCTCCACGTTCTATGAGGATGGAGAGAAGAAAAAAAAAACTCTAGAATTATATTTGGTGATGATGATGACTCTATTCTTGCCGTGCTGGGTGCTCTTAAATAATTTTTTTCGAGTCAATTACAAATTAATTTAGTTCTTGAAAATGTAGTGACCAATTATGCTGGTGTCTGAAATTAATAAAATAGTAAAACAGTCCTGAAAACTATAAATTAACAATAATTTAATTTCTAAAATTATAATAATCGACCAAGTTGGTTTTTAAAATAAAAAACAAAAAAAAAATCCTTAAAAATTAGTAAGAATTAATCAATTTAGTTCCTCGTTATTAGTTGGTGTCATCTAATATTAATGCCTTTAAAAATGCTTAATTAAATAAATATCATGTCACGCACTTATTATATTTTTCATTGATTATTCGACAGAATTTAGGGTGAGGAGTTTACTTAGATCAATTTAAAAAACCATGGAAACTAAAATAGGATGCGGTAGGTACATGACTTAAAAAAAAAACAAACTTGCATTGAAATCATATGAAGTCAACAAAGTACGAAATGAAAAGTGTTTGTAAGATTCAACCTTTGTCGTATCAATGTTTAAAAAATTGCTCTGCGGTATAAAATACTGCAGCAGTACCATACTAGATAACGACCTTGCAAAGCGTAAACTAGTAGCAAACCACATCAAACCAATCCAAGACCCTCCTTTCCTTTTCCCCTTTGATTGGTGTGGCACAGAATTTGAATTCAACTATAAACATTCATTTCATTCAAATTACCAAAGGAAAAAAAGCACTAACAACATTACAATTGCCAATATGTCCAAGATCTTGTCAATGCTAGACCAAGACCTTGTAATTAATGAGTCACTCAAAATTCAAAAATGTCTCACAGCATTTATTCAACAATAAGTAATAAGTAATAGAGAGTTTTTATCGTCTCCATGCTAATTTAAAGGGTATTGATATCGTTGTTTTTTCAACCAATATAAATTAAACTGTCTTATTGTATTATTATTTTAAAATTTAATTATAAATTTTTTATATATTGCAATTTAGTCCTGTATAATTAAAATATATTTTTTAAAAATTAAACTTTTTAATTTCACAAAACCAATCATTTATGTTCAAACTAAAAAAAAACTTTGCAAATATGTTAACTTTTTTTTTATTAGCCTGCCTTTTTCTTCCCATTTTTTTTCTTCCGAGTCGGGTATCCTTGCAACCAACTTTCATGTTTGCAAATATTTTTTAGTTTGAATAAGAATGTTTGGTGTTGTGAAATTAAAAAAGTTCAATTTCTTTTTTAAAAATAATTTGATTATCTAGGACTAAATTGAAATATATAAAAAAAATTATCATTAAATTTTAAAATAAAAATATAATAATACAGCCTAATTCCTATTGGTTAAAAAAATAACAGTATCAATACCTCCAAATTAGCATCATGGACATGTTAGAAACTCTCTAACTAATATCCCCTCTTATTCCCCACATACACAAAAAAAAAAAAATAACAGTAACATAACTAAAGATTAAAAAAATAAATAAATAAAATAACTTATGTATCAATAGTATATAATTTTTTATATTATTATTTGATCACAAATTATGATGATAAATTTATTAAAGTAAAATAAATTTGATACTATTAATAATACATGTTAAAGTGGAATAAATAACTCTCGATGATCAATTCAGAACTCTGCAATTCCTTCGAATCTCACCACTAGTCCCAGTGAGAGGACTAATATTGCTCATCTTAACCATAGCATCAGCAAAGTCAGTGAAAAATGCAGCATTATTGGTACTATATGTTGTGACCAAAGGGTCATTGAAAAGCACTTGGTCCGAGTTGAGAAGGCCACGCTTAGCCGCAAGCTCAGAGTAGTAGCTGTTGTCAAAGCGATTGGGAGTGAGAGACTCAAGAGGGGACAAGTTGGTGTCCCCAGCAGAGGCAGGGCAAATGGCTCTTCTTGATGCGGCAAAGTTGGGGTCAATGTTGGTCTCGTTGTATATGCGACTTCTGAAAAATTGGCACTGTGCTTGGCCTATGGTGTGGCCACCGGAGAGCACCGTGAGGTCACGTGCGCTTAACCCTTTGGCGGCGAACATGGACACGAGTGTGGGAAGGTCCAAGAATGGTGAAGGGATTTCGTTGTTGGCTGCACTCTCGCTTGCTGTTCTTGCATCCCTTCTGCCTAGTGCTACTGCCCATGAAGGTCCTCCAACCTGTCAATCAAATTATTCAATGTTTCAATTAACACACTTAAGTATTTATTTCTGAAATCTGTTTGGTACCATGTTGAAATTTTAATATTTTTATGAAGTGTGTTTGGTATCATGTTCATTTGCCCTCAACCTGGTTTTCTGGATTAAAAAATTTCTGCTTTTATATATTGATTTCACAATGTGGATTTCCAACATGTTACCAAACACTCGTTAAATATATGAATATTTACTTAAAATTATGTTCTTTGGTATTTTAAGAGAAATTTTATTCGTACATCAACTCATATAACAGATTACATAACAAATCAAATTAATGGTAGTTATAAATCAAAATACAACAAGTTAGGCAATAAAGAGAGAGAAAAGAGAACTACAAAATTAATAAATAATACAGTAAAGGAAAATAAACAATTTTTTTATCATATAAAATATTCTATTTATGATTGTATGAATACTACAACTTCTATTTTAAGGTGATTTTAGATTATTCAATATCAAACCAAACAGATACTTAAATGATGGTGAATTATTGAGTTAGGGAGTGGTGAGCGAAAGCTAAATATGGAAAACTCACCACGAGACAAAGGTTTGATGGTACTTTTGTTTTCGAGATTTTTAAAAGGGGAAGATGAGTGGTTTTTCTCGAGAATGAGACAAGGCTGACACCATAGTTTTTATTTTATTTTTCTTTTCTTGATTATTGCTTTGTGTGATGTAATTTTTTGTGCAAGGCATGCTTATTAAGAGGAGGGGGACCCCACTAAATTACGAGAGTTGACATGGTGATCCATTACGTGTGAGAGGGAAAAGTAAAAACCGAAAGTGGAGAACAAGGTTTGAAAATAAGCCCATGCCAAAATATGTTAGGAAAAAAACAGACATCAAGTTAGCTTAGCTATATGCTTGAGAGAATGACTGTAGGTTGGAATCTCGCTGTATGATTTCAATGCAATTCTCAACGGGAGCAGGAAAAAACCTAAAAGAGTTTACATTTTTCACATATTTTTTTATACAATTATTTAATTACCTATATTTACTCATGTAATTGGGGTACATTGAATGTAATGTTGGAGATTTCAGGTAGAGAATAGAGAAAAATAATCTTAATTAAGGACAGTCATTTGACAGGTTTCAAGTTATTTCCCTTGTATTTTCTTTCTTTTTATTTTTAACAACATACATTTAATAAAATAAGATGTTTATTCGAAAAATTATGTACAGATATTAAAGTGAAATTAAAAACTTGGAATTTTTTGCATATTTCCTTTTATGACCTGAAATCAACTTTCCAAGTCAAGGAAATTTGACCCATTTTTCAGATCCCATATACGTACATATATAGGTGAAAAGAATTATACTACGTATATGTAATGGGTCAAATAAAAATGAATTCATATATATATATATAACATAGTAGTAATAGATTTGGTAGAAGCTAGAGGCTGCCAAATAAAAATGAAATCATATACACACAAAGAAAGGGGAAAAGGATGGCTCACCAGAACTACTCCATCTCTTGCTGCAAGTGCTAGAATATCTGCACAAGAGACCGTGCCATTGCAAGCAGCTTCAACGTTGGTTTTAATGGTGTCAATCACTTCGTAACCCCTCACTGAATTTCGGTTAGGTAATGCATTTTTCTCACCCACAAACGTGGCAGTGTCATCCAATAAGATTGATGCATCGCAGCCCTGATAATTTAATTACAAAGAAATAAAATCAAGATGTTAATGTTATCTATCTCCATAAGTCAAGAGCTATATAACTAAATTAATTCTTGCCAATGAAATTTATTTTTAGAAAATAAATGATACTTTCATACCATTTATTTTACTTTCTTTCAATTCCTTTGGTAAGATTTGCATCAATTTAATTCTTACATCGGGAGGCGTCCTATTCTTAAAAAAATCAGAATAAAAAAAAATCTTATACAAATGATTCATCATGCGTGTATATTTCCTCTAGATCTGAGAAAAAATGTGTATGCAAAACAAAAATACTGTATTAAATAGTTAGTGTTAGAAAATATGATAATATCCATGTGCTTTTTCTTAGAGAAAAAAAATAAATAAAAGACAAATATTTTCATTCGATGGCTTATTCAAGTAGTTACAGTACTATAGTATTTTTTGGCTCCTTCAAAAGCCATAAACTTAAACCTAGCTAAAACGTGTAATTTTTTGCTTTAAGCAGCCATATAGGCATATACAATGTACGTATATCAAGTGAGTGATTCTTTTTTATAAATGTATCAAGTGAGTGTTAGAAGAACTAATCTTAACCATAAATACATAAAACATACTGAATAACTATACTATTAATTTGGTTTAAATTTAATCTTAATTATTCTCTTATAACTTTGAGTAGTGAAAAGTTAGCTTAATTTGTTCACTCTCTCACATGATACACTCCTTACATGTAATTATAAACATACAGATTTAGAAATAGAAGTGGCTTAAGGAACTGCAGTCTTACGTTCACGAAACAGTCGTGGAAGAACAATCGAAGTATAGAGGCTCCAAGCCTGGCTTCTCCATTGATAGCTTGCTGCATTGCATTTTTCACAATGGTTTGAAGGTTAGGACAAGTTTTATCATAAAAGTTGGTAGAAAGTTGTGCATTGGTAAAACAAGCAAGGAGAGAAAGAATGGAGAGTGCAACAAAGAAGAGGGTACGTAACAAGGGGGCCATTTTGCTAGCAAGCTTTAAGGCACAAATAGTGATTTATTGTGTTATGTACAGAGGATGAAGAAGCCAATGGAAGAGGGTATGCAATATATAGAGAAATTGTAGGCAAGTTGCATCAGACACAGCAAGGTAGTGATGGAGATATATATTGAAAAGAGAGAAATGCGAGAGAAAAAAATTGTACCAGCTTTCAAACATGCTGCTCCGATCCATACGTGCTTTTTACTTTTTAAAGTTTTTGGGAGCTACTTTGGAAGAAACCTTTGAGATAAAAGATGAGATGGGTCACCGAGAAGTTGACACTTATCACTAAATATATGGATTAACTCACCTAAAATTATTTTAACTTGAGTTTGAATCTTAAACATATAATTATATTAAATATTTAAATAAAAAATTTATCATTTATAATAATCTCATGCATATGATATTCCAAAACAAAAAGCAATTGACGTTTGACTTATTCTCAATAACAAACAAGGAAAAGGCTGCATAATTGAAGTATGAAGTGGTGCGTACTACGTACGCCCTTTTGGCGGGGTCATATTTCAAGTCCAAAAACAAATTTCGCACTTCTTGGTTTCTTCTTAATAAATTCTCAAAAATTTACATTAATTTATTCGATTAACCTAGGTTTTCATTTAATCATGTTTTATCACCCACCTTTGGTAGCAATTAACGAAGAATACCATAGTTTGATACGTATCAGTACTGCTTGGTATCGGATTTTGAAGAACATCGGTGAATATGTCACAAAGAATCAAAGATCTTTTCATATGATGCCCTTATTTCATGGCTTGATCAATGTTAATTTAAATGTGTTAATTAATATTAATAAAATTTGCGTAATGTAGTTTTCTACCTATATGATTTGCGCCTCTTCGGTTTTTTCAACTTTTTTTTCGCTACAATATTTCAAGTTTTTTCTTTTGTCTTAATGAAAGGAGATCGGTGCATAATTGCTGTTACTTTACACGTCAGTGCTATTCATAGTTTATACTGAGCGCACATAATGTAATGTAGCAAAAAAAGAACTTCAATCATCCACTCAGCATAAAAGTGATTGTAATCATAACCCTATCCTTTATAGGAGAACCCAAGCGGGGATCAGATTGACCCGTTTTTACTAAGTAAGCATATAAAGCAAAAGCAGCTCTGAATCCAACTTGAATTAGATTTGGTTAAGTCAAACACATCTTTGTCTTGATCAGTTGTTTTGTCAAATCAAAATTAACTAAATAAATGCTAAAAAAAGAATTGGGTATCAATTCCGCGTTTCTGAAAAATAAAATACTACTAAAAAGTTGGTTGCGTCCACTTTTCTAGTGCATCATTCATATGAAAAATAATTTTTAGAACTTTTAATAAAGGTTGACAAAGGTATTTATGGATGAAAATTCAATGATTTGAATTCATATATGATTTGACAAAGAAATCTGTACTCCACATTTTAGTCGTCAATTATTATATACACGTGTCTTAATTGGATAAGGACAGATTATGATCGTAACTCTCACCATATACTAATTGTGATGTGTTTCGCCAGGGGGTGGATTCAATTGCAATCAAGACATTTGAGAGCTTAGCTACATACGCACAGAAATTAAACCATATCAAAGTTAGAACTCTGGCTAATTCAACATCTGAGAAATTATTATTGTGTTAATCATGTGTCTATTGAAAGGAAAATTTTAAAAGAAAAATAATTAATAAGTTCCTTTTTGGGTGAGCTAACCTAAATAGTCATCTGAGTTTTAAGTTGTAGATGGTTGAATAAGGCAGATAGATGGTCGACTAAGGCACACAATTTTCGATGTTAATGTGTTTGAATTATATTGTCGTGTTTAAATTGTTTAGTGGTATATTATTTTTTTTTTACAGGTCACACGTATTTTTTCTGGATAAGTAATTTTGTTTGAGCTAGTAGGGTTATTTTAGGTGATAAAACTGTTCTTTTAAGTATTTAACGCTTATAAATCTAAGTTTTTTTTTCCTTAACACAAAAAAGGTAATTTTTATAGTACTTTTCTTCTAACGTTGTTGCATGTCTTCTTCAATTTGTGAGACGTGTGTCTACGAGCAGAGATAAATGTAAAAAATAATTAAGGGAGGAGCACAAAATAAAAACTTAAGTAAAACAGGGATTTAATCCTTAAATATTGCCAACTAATTTGGTCGTTGACATTATGAAAACTATCAATTTGGTGTGCAGTATTAGCCAATTTTTGGTCACTGACGTTAGGAGAAAAAAAAAACAATTTAGTGGTAGTATAACAAAAATGAGAAACACAATTTTGTGTATAACAATGTTAAATTGTTAATATTCATCTTATTTTTCGTGACTATAAATTCTAATTGTAATTAATATATATAGTTTTTCTTAGCTTTTCTTTTTATAGAAGTCTGTTAATTACTTAATTTTTAAAATTCAAAATTGACATGTTATAATTTAGTGGTTAATTGCATAAGAAAAATGAGAGGCACAATTTTTTGTGTGTAATAATGTTAATATTCATCTCAAAGAAAAATATAGACATATTTAATGGAGCCAATTAGTCCTAATTGAAATTAAAAACTTATTTCATCGTTTAGTTTTGTGTTCCTTTCCTCGTTATATTAGTAATTAATTAGAATGATGTTAATCAAGTGATATGATTACAAAGTAATAAATTATTTCACATGATAATTGTTTCTTCAAAACTACTTCTCACAAGACTTACAAGTCATATGATATGATGATATTATTGTATTTTTTTTTTCTCATTTTGATATAAAAGAACCATATATATCACCAGATTATTCTAATTTAAACAGTAATTTTAAGATTGAGTCTCGAGTATGTGTTAAATATTCTAAAGAATATTTTTATTATAATGGTCTTACCAACTGAAGCAAAATTACTTCCACTACCTATTGCTTCTTACCTGTAAAAGGATCGATATACATGACATATAATATAAAGATAAAGAGATCATTTACAATGATACAAAATTTTCTAAAGCCATTATTCAATAGTTTAATTTATTATATTTTCCCCATGTATCGGGCGAATGTTAAGCTAATTGAATAGTAATAGATTGTCCAGGTTCTTTCTTGGAAGAGTTTAAATATACCCTACTTTGTCCTCATTTTTTATTTATAAACGAACCAGTTCGCCCCTTTCTAAGGTTTGCTATTATGCTTTCTTAAACTTGGCGGCAACGCATGAATTGGGTACATCGCTTACTCTTTTATTAGACAAACAATATTATTATTTTATAGACTTCATTTGTTAGCCAACGAAATTAAAAAAGATTTCAATTTTCCATACGTTGCCATGACAATGACTAGGGTTTAGGAACATACAGATATGGATCGATGATCAGATGAGGCAAAACAATAGTTTATACACGGGTTCTCATTAAGGTACTAGAAATAGTAGTGGGGTTAAATACTTGAGAATCTTACACACATTCCGTCAATCACATTTTTACATATTTAACCAAACACGTTCTAAATTATTTCCCCCATGATACGTTTGATATCCTTCAGCTTCAGCAGCTTTTTATCCATTTGCCATGATGTTGACTAACAATATCAACCTCCAAAGGAAACCTATGCCCCAGCAAGAAAATACAAGAATGGAAAAAGTCATGCGAGGGGACACTAGGATGACCAATCTCCTAAGGCAAGTTGAATAGCTTTCTCTTTTTTTCTTTCCATTTTTTTTTTTGTTTGCCTTCAAGGATACAATAATTGAAAATTGAGAACCATAATGATTAGTAAAGCACCAAGCAACCAACCATCTATCTTAATCTTATCGTATGGGAGACTTAAAAGAAGATCCTTACGTAGAACCTTCCATCACAAACTAAAAGTAAACAAATCTAACCTTTCATCATTATCAATTTGGGCATTACCATTAAACCTACCATTTTTTTCCTCTCCATAGAGCATCATATGGTTTAAGATTACAAGGAAACGGCAACTACCAAGCATACAACACAGAATCTAGTTTGGTAAGCATGTACTTATCCTTCATTTAAATGTTGACAATATGTTACATGCATTAAAATGTTGGGCCAGGGGACAACTTAGGGGAATTGAAACTAGAGGAGCTTCCTACCTTTGAAGGGGACCTTTGAGTCTTCACCAGTGGAACCAATGACTGCACAACATCAGCCATGAGAGGCCGATAATCTGCCTCTGGTTGCACACACATTGCAGCAATTGCAGCCACCTGGACAACCTCTTTCATAGAGTATTGTCCCTCCAATGAAGGATCCATAATCTTTACAACCTTTTCTCTATCAGTCAAAAGGGGCAGAGCCTAAACACAAGTAGCAGGCGCAAGTTTGTTAGAAAGAACTAGTGCCAAAATACAAATGTTACTCGGGTAATATTCCTCCCGTAAATGGAAATACTGGAATACCAATTGATTTAATAACTTTCACTGAGCAGTACAGAATCAACATAGAAATTGATTGGTGAAAAGAATTAACAAACGCACCCAAGAAACAAGAACACCTTCCCCTGGAGGTCTCTTCATATCAACAGGCACCCGGCCAGTGAGCAGCTCCAAAAGTACAACACCATAACTGTACACATCTGATTTTGTTGTTAAATGCCCTGTTAGTGCATATCTGCACAATCAAACATTGCAAAACCACATTAGTTTTTCATGAGATGGAATTACTCAAAGAACAAGTCTTATAATAAAAATGAAGATTGCAATAACAGAATAACCAAAACAACGTAAAAACAAATTATGAGTTAAGAATTGTACTCAGGGGCAACATATCCCTGGGTGCCCAAAACCCGAGTTGAAACATGTCCACCAGCTCTATCAGGTCCAAGCTTCGCCAATCCAAAATCAGAAACCTTGGCATGAAATTTCTTGTCCAAGAGGATGTTGCTACTCTTAAAATCTCTGTGAATCACTGGGGGACTGACATGCTCATGAAGATATTCCAAACCCTTAGCAGCTTCAAGTGCTATTCTTAGTCGTGTTTCCCAATCCAATTTTACAGGCGTAATAATAGAATCTACAAGAAAATCAACTCAAACATACAATATTACACAAAAGAACTGACAAAAAATAGCAACCCTGGCTGCAGACACAATACTTGGACATTTTAAATTAACTAGCCCACTGTTGAAAAGTTTTACAAGAAAATGGGAGGAGACAGAAAAAAAAAGAACAAAAGTGCTTTATACACACCAGAAATATGGAATAACAAACAATTATAACACTTTATCACAAACAATTCCAAATTTGTTTTCATGGTAATGGGAGAAATATAAGAATTTTCGCTCCAGGTTCTGATCAAGTTCTAATAATCGCTCATACTGACAAACTAAGAATGGAAATTATTTTAAAACAAACTTTCTGTCATACATGACCCATAAAAAATTTCCTCACGTATATCATACATTCTACATTTTCATCCTCATTACTTGTACACTAGAGATTCCAGAGTTCAAATGTTAGTGACGCAAATTATTAAGGCTTATGATGCATTGGTACATAATTCATACTCTGTAGAAATTGTTTAAACAGGTAAGCTGATGCTGCAAGCATTAGTATATTTCCTTTTGTCCAGATTGTGTAATATGCAAGATATATAGCTCAATGCGTCACTTCCAACCCATATAAACTTTAGAAGGGAAGAATAAGCCTGGCTGAGTGAAAAAGTTTAAGGGAGAGATTGTAAAAGAGAGTTTGGTGAAATTTATTTTCTATGCTTATATGGACACAGCATTCAGTTTTACACAACAGAACAGGGGCATCTATGTAAGGAATCAGTTACTAAAAGTGCCAATGCAACCAGTCAAACTGAGCACATGCAGGCTGGACTGTTTTCAATAAAATAAAATAAAATAAATTCATCAATTTAACTCTGATGTTCAATACTGCAAGATTGATATATTTATCTGTCATCAAATATATTTGAAAAAGTGTTACTCATTCAAACTAAAAAAGGTTCTAATCAATTTTTCCTTGCTCAGCACCTGGGGTGAGCAAATAGTAGCAAAAGCAGAGATTTATATCAAAATTCCAGAGACATATGACACATCCATCCTTTTCCTTACTGACTTCCAGGTAAGAAAAATTATATGTAGTCCCATCCATTTACAGGACTTTAAATTAGCATAGAATAAAAGCTTTTTAGAAAATATATATTTCATAACTTACTGCTGACAGGATAGAGATGTTCCTGCAGTCCACCATTTGCCATAAATTCATACACCAACAATTTATGATTACTATCAGAGCAGTACCCAAGCAATGCCAGCAGATATGGAGAATGCAACCGACTTAGCAGTTCCACCTACAGTGACATGTAAGGAACCAATTCAACTCAATTACCAAAATGAATTGGCTTCCCAAGACATTTATTGCTATTTAATTCGTCGACTCATGACCAAAAATGGTATGATGTCTCAATCTACAAATTTCACTGTTTTGATTACAAGGGAAATCAAATGCATAAGCATGAAGAAGAACAATGCATTGTGTTTCCCATAGCATCTAGAAAAGAAACAGGGCTGGCCAAAATGTTCCAAGAGGCAACAAACCTCTACTTTAAATTCTTCTTCTCCTTGCTTTCCTGCCTGATCCATGAATTTGATTGCAACTTTCCTGCCATCGTTGAGCACTCCCCGGTAAACAAGTCCAAATCCACCATGACCAATGACATTTGACTTGCTGAAGCCCCCTGTTGCAGAATGCAGCTGCTTGAAAGTGAACACCTGAAGTCCTTTCTCAGCAACAACTTGCAGATTTGCAAAGTCACTTTTCTCGTTAAGGTTGGCATCTTCAACTATTATAAAATCAAGCAAAATCTGTCAGTAAGTAGGACATCAATTTACTCAAGTAAAAGTAGAAAAAGGAAGGATAAAAAAGTTCTAAAGTAAACAACCAAAAGTAACTTTCAAACCATTCAGTTTAAAATCTTGAAAAAAAGGCAAAACATAATAACACTCAATGTAGTTCCTTTTTCCATCCGAGACATTTCAAATGAGAATCAATTTCACCCGAGGAATTAGCATTATCAATATTGGCAGCATTATACTTCAGTTTTTTACAAGTGTAGAGATTGAAGTGTGATTATTAATCAAATTAATTAAATGCAAATAAAAGGAAATATGGATCGATTTGGCTTGAAAAAACTTTTTTTATTTTCATATTATTGTTTTCACAAATTTTTTAAAATTTTCATATTATATTTTCTTCATTTAATATTTTCAAAGATTTGGATAGAAAATGGCATTTGCACCATTGTTATACATCTTTGAGAAGTGGAAACAATAAAAACAAGGCATCCCTTTGACCCAAACCAGGAAAGGAAAACAGGAACGAACTTTTCAAACCAAACAGGCCTTACATGTCTTGTTTGACACCCAAACTTCACCAAATTTTAGACAAGAAAGAAGCACATATAAACTGTAACTACAGACACAGTTGCAACTTGAATCAATCAAACAAGCGTCCCTCTGTCTTTGATCAATCAAATCCTCCATTTTAAGTTTAAACCTACTCGAAACACAACTAAAGCCCAACCACTAAAAAAAACTATCACTAACTTTCCTGAAAAAATAAGTAACACAAGTTCACCATAATTTCCACTAGGCCCAAATCCAGAAGGGAAAAAAACGCAAAACAAACAAAAGGCTGCATCAAACCAAAATAAAATAGCACTTGAGATACAATAGAAAATTACCAGTGGCACTAAATTTAACACATCCCTTCAAACACTCTGTTTTATGAGAAATTATTATATGGTCTGGAACCACCGTGATCCAAAGTCCAAACTAATCCTCATATGTCGAGAAATTATTAGTTAATCCCAAACCATTGCATGTTTATGGTCCTCCGAGTCAAGTATTTAAGTTTTTCCAGTTATTAGAACAGATTAATAACAATTAATTCCCAAACCAAACCTCCGGGTCAAGTACTTAAGTTTTTCAATTTACGAGAAAAAATTAATAGTAAGAATTAATTACATTTCATGTAAAAATTAGCTAGGACCTCAAATTACCAAATAATTTCTCCGACATGACACCCAGATGAATGTTATTATTATTTTTTTCATTAATTGAAAACTTTAACTGCATGTTAGTACAGATTAGTTAGGGACACAACAATCTAATAATTTCTCGTGTTTCAGAGGGCTACTTACAAACCGAACCTTGAATTTCACTACATTTTCAGAAAGAGACCCGAACCTTTTTTGAGGCTTTTGCGACGATTCGAGACCTTGTTGAGGATGTGGCAGTAGTAGGCGAAGGCAACGAGCAGCGCAAACACGGCGACGGAGGCGAGTACCATGATTGCGACGAGTGCTATCTTGGCCTTCCTTCTGTACCCAAAATCTTCTTCCATTTCGAATTTTCCGAGAAGCGAAAACCCTAACCCTAGAAATGGTTAACTTAATGCATAGTGGTAATGCGAGAGAAGAAGAGAAGAAGCGAAAATGGTTAAAAAGCTGTTTGGAGCTTCGAAGTTCGAAGACACTCTCTGACTCACTCTCCCTCCCTTGGTTCTTTTTCTCTCATGGCGCGTACAATGCTGATAGTAACACTTCTCTTTGCATTTTGGTACCCCAATTTGTTGCAATTTGCATTGACACCATCTCCTTTTACAGTATTTTCGTTTTTTTCCCTTCAATTGGTTTAGGACAAGGATAGTTCTAAATCCTTTAATAAAAAATTCTATTAACTCTCTTATTTATTAAATAAAAATACTAAATGTTTTAACTTTTTAAGACAATAAAATATACTTGTCCTAAAAATGTATAAAATGCATTTACATGTATGTTTTTAACTTTTAAAGACAATTAAAATGCATCGACACCATCTCCTTTTAGGAGTATCTACTTGGGGCTACTTTATTTTTAATACATTTTTCCTAAAATATTTAAAATACTTGTAAACGCATTTTATACATTTTTTTCTAAAATATTTTTAACTTTCTAGGACATTTTCATACCCATTGTATTTGATTCTGATGTACTAAGGTCTCATTTGCTACTATTGTCAAATTTAAAATTAAGATTACTTTTTAGATCTATAATTTTTAGTTTCAGATTTTTATAGTTTTATATTTTAATATTAATTAAATCTTGAATTTAATATACATAGTCACTCCTTATTTCCCAATTCAAGTTCATAATGTAATGATAAAATAATAAAATAGTAAGAGGCTAACAATTACTACAATAATAATAATAATAGTTAATAGTGGCATTTTGATAATAATAACAATAATAATAAATATTATGATGATGATAATTATTGTTGTGGTAAATGGTAATAGTGGTAGTGTGATAAAAGTGATATATGCAGTTATGTTATAAAAATAATGATAATAGAAAAGATAATATCTTGTAGACATGTGATGAAAATAATTTGAATGATAAAAATAGTAATAATGATATAAGTGGTGGTGATATTAAAATATTGGTGATTTATGTGATGAATGTAATGACAATAATGTCATTGGTTAGTAGTGAAGTGGTAGTAGTAATTAGTATGTGAGGATGAAAATAATGAGTATGGTAATAATAATTGTTGTAATAGTAATCATACTCGGTAATAATAATGACAATGATTGTCATTAAAGTGATAATGATTTTGTGATGATAATAATATTCATGATGTTAGTGATCCAATTAATAATGATGATGATAACAATAAGTATATTATCCATGATAATAACAACAATAATAAGATACATGACATTGATTATTATTGATGACAATAATAATTAATCAATGATAACAATAACAATGATGATAATAACTATGATTTCTTTTGGGGATTTATAACTAAAAAAATGAAACTAGTATTTTTTGTTTTAAAAAAATGAGTGTTTTAATAATAAACTAGAATTTAATGGAATTAATTTAAAATTGGTAAATGCAATTCAAATGTGTATATAAATTAATCTAAACAAAATATTTAAATTAAAATATAATTTTTAAAAAATGCAAAAAAAAATATTTTAAAAAATTTTCAAATAAATTCAAGTTAAATTTTTAAAATAAAAAGCAGTCTCAAATCAGTTAGCCATTTTCATATTTTTACAAACAACAGTCCTAATGTCCAAATAACATGATTGCAATGGAAATTGAGTAAAAAGGGGAAAGGTGGGGGGCATTAGAATGCAATTGGAACTGCAAAGAAACATTGAGGGCGGCACCATTGTGAGGCCTGATTGGATGAGAAGGAAGAGCAGTGTTAATACTATTTAGTATTTACTAAATCCAAATAGGACAAACTTTACCCATCGATTGCTTTGGGTCACAATCTCACTTCATTGTGTAACATGATCCTCATTAATAAAATGACTTTTCAAAAATAAAGCAAGTAGCCCTTAATAAATAAATGTCCCCATGGGTGCATGACGGAATTTTTTTTTATAAAAATAAATACTGTCTTTTAAATAAATTGAAGCTAAACATATGTAGTGTAGGTGAAATATACCTGACTTATATGACAGTCGTGGTGAAAATAAGGTTGCAATTATGATAATTATAGTGATACGATAGTATAAGAATTTGAACTTTGAAGCGTACTTAAGCTTTAACTTCTTTTAATAAAACATGACGTATTGAACCAACTGATATGTCGATTAAAAAAGCACAATAGACTATTGGTTGTTTTCAAGGTTGTAGTCTTTCTTGAGGACTTCCCATTTCTCCCATGAAGCATCTTCAGGTGGAAGCCCAGCCCACTGAACGAGAACAAGCAGATGTCTTCCAATTGGTGTGATGTCCCACCTTGTGTCGATAATCACGAGGGGATGTATCAAGGGTTCATTGTCTTCTGCGATGGCTGGTAATTCAAGGGAGCCTTCCGTGGTGGATGAATTAAAAGGCTTGAGTAAAGAACAGTGAAACACCGGGTGAATTCTTGAGCTTGTTGATAAATTCAGCTGATAAGCTGCACTTCCAATTTTCTTGGTAATTTGGAATGGTCCATAATATCTCTTTGCAAGTTTCGAATATGTCTCCCCTGTGGCTGATGTTTGCCGACGGGGTCTTAATTTAACTAACACAAAATCTCCTTCCTCATAGCTGACATCTCGACGTTGCTTGTCTGCTATCTCCTTCATTCTCTGTTGGGCCTTGGTCAACTTTTTAATTAAGCATGCATTCAATGTCTCTCGATTGGTCAACAATTCGTCCACTGCTTGAACATTCGAACTTCCTGTGATATATTGGGGTAAGCTTGGGGGTGGTTTTCCGTACGTTACTTCATATGGTGTCTTCCCTGTGACAGAATGGACTGAAGTGTTATAAGACCATTCTGCCCAGACTAGAAAGCGCCCCCATGAGGCTGGGTTCTGGTGTACGAAAGCTCGAAGATACTGTTCGACAATCTTGTTCATGGCCTCTGTTTGGCCATCGGATTGTGGGTGATACGCTGAGCTCATACGGAGCTTGGTTCCACTCATCTTAAACAGCTCCTGCCAAAAACGACTTAAGAATAAGGGGTCTCTATCCGATACTAGGCTGCGAGGCATACCATGGAGTTTGCCGGAAAGCTCCATGAATAGCTGTGCGACACTAAAAGCGGTGTGATGTGAGGGTAGAGATCCCAGATGGATTCCTTTCGAGAAGCGGTCAACAATCACCAGTATGACCGAATTCCCACGATAAGGGGGCAGTCCTGAAATAAAATCAAGGGAGAGGTCCTCCCATGGCCTTGCCGGAACCGGAAGTGGGCAGAGAAGCCCCGGTGGGTGACGATGATCTGTTTTAATCTGTTGACAAGTGATGCAGTTGGTTATGTGCCTCTGAATGTCTTCCTTCATCGAGGCCCAGGTGAAATTTTCACGAACACGCGCCATTGTCTTCATGATTCCCATATGGACGCCTGTGGGAGTTGCATGAAACTCTGCAATGATTGTAGGTAGTAAAGGAAGGTTCCGTGGTAACCAAATGCGTCCTTGATGGAGAATGAATTCATCCTTAATGATGAATTCAGAAGGGGTTTCCTTCTCTTCTTGGATTTGCTTCTTTTTGGCCTGAAATTCCTCATTGGTGAACAGCTCCCTTTTGAGTTCCTGCAAGAAAACGCAATTAGGAATTGTTAGCATAAAAATCTGGCTTTGGGTTGTGTCTAATGGGTTTGGAGGGGGCTCAGGGAGACGTGAGAGAGCATCTGCTGCTGAATTGTGTTTGCCGGCACGATAATGGATGGTATAGTCGTATCCCATCAATCGTGCCAGATACACTTGCTGTTCTGGTGTTTGAACCGCTTGTGCCATGAGTTCTTTTAGGCTCCTATGATCTGTGATGATGCTAAAATGGTGACCCAACAAATATTGTCTCCATTTTTTGACCGCAGCAGTGATCGCAGCGAGCTTTCGGACATACGCGGAGGCTCTGAGGAGTTTTGAACAAAAGGGTTTGCTAAAAAAAGCCAAAGGATGGTGGTGCTGTGAAAGAATTGCTCCCATTCCGGCACCTGAAGCATCAGTTTCAATTATGAACGGCGCGGCAAAATCCGGTAGAGCTAGAACAGGGGCTTTACATAGAGCTTCCTTGAGTCTATTAAATGCATCCTCAGCTTCCGGTGTCCACCCAAATTGGTCCTTAGCCAATAGAGCGGTGAGGGGTGCCGCCAGCGTTGTATAGCCCTTGATGAAGCGCCTATAGAATCCCGATAATCCAAGGAATCCACGTAAGTGCCTTACTGACCGCGGTGGAGGCCATTGTTGCACCGCAAGGACCTTCTCGGGAACTGGTTCAACCCCGCGTGCGGAAACCACGTGTCCTAAGTATTCAACTTGTTGAATTGCAAAGGAACACTTTGACTTCTTAAGGACGAAGCCGTTGTCGGATATGATCTGAAAGGTGTTGCGTAGATGTTCTAGATGATCATGGAAGGTCTTACTGTAGACCAGTATGTCGTCAAAGAAGACAATGAGGAATTTTCGCAGACAAGGTCCAAAAATGGCGTTCATCGTCGCTTGAAAGGATGATGGAGCGCTGCAAAGCCCAAACGGCATTACCAGAAATTCGTAATGGCCGTGATGGGTACGAAACACTGTTTTATTAACATCCTCCGGAGCCATTAGAATTTGATGGTAACCTTGGAGAAGATCCAGCTTTGAGTACCAGTAGGCACCACCCAATTCGTCCAACAATTCATCAATTGTTGGTATCGAAAATCGATCTTTGACGGTGAGTGCGTTTAGTGCCCTGTAATCGACACAGAAACGCCACGTGTCGTCTCTCTTTTTAACAAGAAGAACTGGGGAAGAATAAGGGCTATTACTGGGACGAATAATGCCGTTTTGGAGCATGGTATTGACTTGAGACTCGATTTCCTCCTTCTGGAAGTGAGGATATCGATAAGGGCGGACGTTGACTGGGGTGGAGTTAGGTAGGAGGTGTATGTGGTGGTTGGTGGCTCGTGACGGGGGAAGCTTTGTGGGTGGTTGAAAGAGGCTTGGAAATTGATTGATGACATCAAGGATGGCGGATTGAGTGTTTGGGGAGTTGTTTGGGGTATGTTCAGGTGAGGGGCAGACACGAATGTGAAAAAATTCACTAGCACCTTGTGTTTGCACTAATCGTCGGAGCTGAGGTGGGCTTATGGCCGTTAATGGAGTTTCCGATGAGCCCTTTAATTCGATTATCCTGTCATCATGCATGAACTTCATCACAAGATTATTATAATCTGTTAACACGGGGCCCAGGGCTTTGAGCCAAGGAACTCCAAATACTACATCAGCACCATATAGGGGAAGAACATGTAAATTCACAGAGAAACTGACTCCCTGAATGTGAACGGTGACCTCTGAGCAGACTTGCGAACATTCAACGGTGTTGCCATTGCCGACAAGCACGCGAAGGGTAGGTGTGGGTTGGGGGTTCAAGCCTAAGGTCTTGACGAGGCGTTCTTGCACAAAGTTATGTGTGCTGCCTCCGTCGACCAAGATCGTGACATGGTGGAGATTAATCCGGCCGGTGACACGTAATGTTTCCGGGGTTCCATAGCCGGATAAAGCATGGAGGCTGATTTGGGCTTGGGTGGGTTCAGTTGGGTCCTGGGTCATTGGGTTAATAATTGGGGTTTCGGGTCGGTTCGGGTCCATTAGTGGGTCAGGGTTGTCTATATTAGGGTTATCTGGTGGGTCTTCATCTGCCAAGAGAAGCAAGAATCGTGAGGGGCAGCGGTGGCCTCTCGTGAATTTCTCGTCACAATGGAAGCAGAGCCCGCGCTCCCGGCGGCTTGCTATCTCTTCCGGTGTCAGCCGTCTGATGGGTAGGGGTGGTGGTTTGGGCGGAGAGGGAAGTAACGGAGGGCTGGGCGTGGGGGTGACTATTGAAAGAGGGGTGGGTGAGTGTTGTGGAGGGCTGGGGTGAGGTCTTTGGCGGAAAGCTCGACGGTGCTCAAGAATCTTCTCCTCCTGAAGTCGAGCTAAGCCGGCGGCGTGAACCAATGTTGAAGGCTGAAGAGCCTGGACTTCACGGCGGACGTCTGGTTCAAGTCCTGAAATGAAGCAACTCAGGAGCGAGGCCGGCGATAACCCCGTGATACGATTCGCGAGGGCTTCGAACTGAGCCAGGTATTCCCTCACTGTGCCTTTTTGGGTTAGTTTGAAGAGGAGTCCTGTTGGATCCTCATATGGAGATTGAGCAAATCGTGCTTCGATTGCTTGCAGGAACCCCGACCACGTGGTGAGCTGGTGGTTTCGAGCCATCCATTGAAACCACGCAAGGGCCGGTCCGTCCATGTAAAAGGACGCGACGGTGAGCCTCTCAGCCTCAGGGGTTGCGTGGTATTCGAAGAACTGGGTAATTTTGAATACCCACCCTGAGGGATCAGAGCCGTCAAATCGAGGGACATCAAGTTTCAGTCTATGTGGATTGGCCAATTGGATCTGTGGTATGGGCATAGCTGAGGAAGATGACGGTGAAGGGGAAGGGTTGGTTATGTTCTCAAGGTTCGTAACTCTATTAATCAATTCGTCAAGCTTCTCGGTGAGGATTAAATGGCTTGAAGCAAGCTTGGCAATTGCCTCTTCGATTCTGTCCATCTTGGGTGAAGAGGACATGGTGGTCTCTTTCACGAAAATCTCTCAATGAAAGCACCAGTTGTTATGAACTGGCACCAAGGGTTCCTAGAATTCGAGGTCTAGGCCTCCAGAACAGCAAGAAAGAGAGAAAAGGTTTGTATTATTTCTGCTTGAATCCATTGCATTACATTCATTTTCTATTTATAGATGCTCTAAGATCATTCTAGTGAATGTAATCCTAACAGATTTTGGCTTTTTGTGCCTTGGAGGAATTTGGAAATAAAACACGAAAATATGCAAAGAGAGGTGCTCTGCGTGGATTGAATTAGCACTGTAGCTGGAGAGCATCTTTTCTAACGGTAATCTTCTAGAATCCTTGCTGACTTGGCTGTGTACCTCTTCTTCATTTAACTACGTAATCCTTCAAATATTTTGGTCTGATAATTCTCCTCTTTGCCCCTGCTTCTTCTTCCTTAGTTGGCTCTGTTTCTGGTACTAATTTTGAGTTCATAGCAGTATTTTTTTACATTAATTATAAATAGCTTTTAATTATTGTTTTTACACTTTTAAATTTTATTTGAATACTTTTTATAATCGACCTTAATTTAAAAAAGAAAAACAAATTGAATCAACCTGTACTTTGTGAGAGTTTAATTATGTTTTGGCTTTGTATATAAGAGAGAGTAACAGAATTTTAAAATTTTGTTATAAGTGCTAGCCTAAGAGTGAAGGGTTGTTACTTTGTTTTGCTTGTATAAAAGGGCAATCATACATCTTAATAAAGTGTTGTTTTTCATTCTATCATTTTCAGTTTCTAGTGTTATTTCTAGTAGGTGTGCAATTCTGTGCTTAGAAAATAGTGAGTGATACACGAGTGAATGTGTGAGGGAATGAATTGCATCTCTTGCAATTGAGTGAGGAACAGTGTGTGTTCCAACATTTGGTATCTAGAGCATTGGTTTCGATAGAAGGGGCAAGAATCGCTAAAGAAAGGTTCTTAGAGGTGTTCTTGAAGGAGTTCTTTGATGGCTGCAGTATCTGGCTCAATTCCTGCAAATCTACCAGTTCTCACAGGAAAGAACTATGAAAATTGGAAGATTGAGATCAGGGTGGTGATGCGATTCCAAGGGGTTTGGGAGTTCGTAAAAGAAGGTTATATACCTGTGGGAGAGAGAGCAACAGAGGAACAAAAGGCTGCTGATAGAGAAAAAGAAAAGAAAGATTGCAAGACACTTTTCATTTTGCACCAAAGTGTAGATGCTGCTAACTTTGAAAAGATAGCAATGGCTCAAACCTCCAAAGAAGCATGAGACATTCTGCAAAAATCTCATGATGGAGCCACAAAAACCAAGAAGATCAAGCTGCAAACTCTGAGGAGACAATATGAACTACTAAAAATGGAAAAGAATGAATCAGTTGCTGAGTACATCACAAAAGTGCAGACAGTGGTGAATTCAATGAAGGGCTATGGAGAAAAGATAACTGTGCAATCAGTTGTAGAGAAGGTGCTTAGAACCATGCCACCCAAGTTTGACCATATTGTGGTAGCCATCGAGGAATCCAAAAATCTTGAAGAGCTTTTCCTAAACAAATTACGAATTTCTAAGGCAAAAGGAAACACTCTAAGTCCTAAGGTCTACTATAGAGCTTATTAAACCGTAAAGGTCTCATCTGCTCGTCCGTAAATCCCGGGGCGTTTCTCCACTCGCCAATAATCCAACGGGAAATCAGG